>NW_026294492.1:53318214-53525797 GCF_007827085.1 Peromyscus californicus insignis
AGACATGGAGGGAGTTGGACATACCGAATGGGAAAAAAAGGTAAAAACCGTGAGGTGAAACATAAATTATAAATGGGTTAATGTTATAAGAGCTACTGGGACAAGCCTAAGCTGAGGCCGAGATTTCATAATTAATATGTCTCTTTCGTTATTTGTGAGCTGGCAGCCAACAGCAAAGCTTGCTACATCTCTCTCTCTCTGACTGTCCCATCTCTTGCTGTCTCTGTGTCTCTGTCTCCTTGATGCCTGGTCAGACTCCATCCCACTACAGAGGAGGGTTTCCCTACCCACCCACGATCTAGACAAGCTGGTCACTCAGTCTTCAGTGGCTGAGCCTGGAGAACCGACTGACCATAGGTGCTTGGGGCGGGAGCCCCTGGTCACTATATCCAGTGATATCTAGTAACTCAGAGGGGTGGGTAGAGGGGACTGGACACTTGCCCAATCAGGAGCACTGACATCACCAGCTTGGTCCAATCAGAGTCCAGGAGTGGGTGATCTTGAATGCTGCCCTGGGAGTACCAGTGATCCCTGCTCTATCCTCACCCCCACCCCCACATCTCCCCAGCCCCACCCCCCAATTCCCATTTGTAGTGGCAACTGTAATGGAGAGACACCACAGAAATTGTTAAATATAGAGACATCTTTTTTTTTCAGCTTTTCTATTTTTCTTTATTTTTTACGTGAATGCCCTGTCTTCATGTACAACTGAATGCCAGAAGAGGGCATCAGATCCCATTACAGATGGTTGAGAGCCACCATGTGGTTGCTGGGAATTGAACTCAGGACTTCTGGAAGAGCAGCCAGTGCTCTTAACTGCTGAGCCATCTCTCCAGCCCCTGGAGGCATTTTTATATATGGCTCCAAATCTTCACCTGGACCAAGAAGTCCCCCACCATGAGTGACACATTCCGAACCCAGCAAAGTCTCCATACAATATTCATCTCTCGAGGTTCACCCTGGACACAGCCATCCAGTGCCAGGACTGAGGTCAGGCTTACAGGTGTCTCTCTTTGCTAAAAACACTAGAGAAAAACTCCAAAGACACGTGATACCACGCACTGGAGAGACGTCGTCTATGTAAGGAATGTGGGGGACCATCAGCCATCCCTCAGCTTTTCGAAGACATAATAACATGCACCTATTCTTTGTTTTTGCTCTTTTGGGGAGCCCACCACCCAGCTCCCAAGTGAATCACACACGGAGGCTTATTCTTAATTATAAATGCCCAGCCTTAGCTTGACTTGCTTCTTGCCAGCTTTCCTTAGCTTTACATTAGCCTGTCTACCTTCCGCCTCTGGACTTTTACCTTCTTCTGTTTCTCTGTATCTTTCTTACTCTGTTGCTGGTTGTGTAGCTGGGTGACTGGCCCCTGAGGTCCTCCTCCTTCTCTTGGTCCTGCTCCCTCTCTCGTTCCTTGATCTTTCTCCTCTCAGATTTCCTCCCAGGAACAAGCCTAAGCTAAGGCCGAGCATTCATAATTAATAATAAGTCTCTGTGTCTTTATTTGGGCTAGTGGCCCAAAGAAAATTCCAACTGCACACATGAGCCCAGCAGTGGTGATGCACACCTTTAGTCCCAGCACTCGGGAGGCAGACGCAGGCAGATCTCTGTGAGTTCAAGGCCAGCCTGGGCTACAGAGCGAGATCCAGGACAGCCAGGGCTACACAGAGAAACTCTGTCTCAAAAACACAAAACAAAAACGACACATGAAATGACACCCTGCAAAAAGCACCAGGCACGCAGTGTGGGTCACCCTGCAAAGGGACTCCTGCACAGTGTTCCAGAGGCAGCTGGACACCGGAGAAGCAATCCCATGAAATTGTGCCGTGGATGGAACCCAGGGCCTTGCACAATGCTAAACAAACATCACTACTGAGCTGCATCCCCAGCCCTGACGTGTGTGTTTTTATTCATGGCTGTGAGTGTGTGCACATGTGTGTGTGCACATGTGCTCGTGCATGTGTAGGGCCATGTGCCCAAATGCAGAGGCTAGAATGAGTGTCAGGGCCCCCTATCAATCCCTTTGAGGCAGACTCTCTCCCTGAACCTGGGCCTCATGTGTTTCTCAACGAGGCCAGAAGCAAGTCCGATGACCCCCATGCCATTGCCCACTCAGAACTAGGGTTGTAAGCCGCAGCAGAAACCCAGCTTTTCCGTGAGTGCTGGGATTCGAACCCCACGTCTCACAATGGGGAGCAAACTGTGTACAGCTTGAGCCGTCGCCGCTACAGCCTCTGTAGTGGGCTTTGAAACACAGCTAGGCTTGAATTATGCTTTGTCTGATGGCAGCCTGTCACAGATTAGAACCACCCGGGTCGGGGGTGCGCCTCAAGAGCTGCCCCGACTGCCCTGACTGGCCTGGAAAGGTCCACGACGTTGACAGCAGCCCAGTTATAAAAAGTTGGTCATGGGAACATCATCTCCCTCTGGCCGCCAGGTTGACCCGCCCACCGCTGCTTTTGGTGGCAGGACCAGTGTCCCCAAGCATGCATCGTGGAATAGGGACCGGTGGCTCTCCAGGAACCTTCTGGTGCCAGATTAGGACTACTGAGGAAGCCCACGTTGTGACATCTACCGGTTGTCAGCCCCCAGTGAGAGACAGCTATGGTGGAATACCGTGACGCCGGGCTCCAGTCTGCAAGACCAGGAACCTGGTTCTCTGTGTGTCTGGTGGCTCTTGGCTGGTGTCACCGTCTTAGAGATGACTTAGTGCATGTGCGCGCACACACACACACACACACACACACACACACACGCACGCACACACACGCATGCACACACAAGCACACGCATGCACGCGCACGCACACAAGCACACACGAACGCCCACACACACACGCACACACATGCACAAGCACACGCACACACGAACACGCATGCACACGCGCACACGCACACAAACGCGCACACACAGCTGTGCTGCTCTAGTGACCCCTGACTGAAACAGCTCAGTTTCCACCCAGTGGATAGTGGGAAATATCTCTTAGGGAGCTGTTTGCACAATGAATGATGGCTTTTATTCAGCTTGAGATTTTCATGAACTCAGTGTAACAAATGTGGGAGCCCGCCCATCACATTTTCTACCTTTCCTGCTGGGATTATTTTACCTATTAAAATAAATTAGAGCAGTTTGTTTTTTGTTTATGAAGTATCAGAAATTCCAAATTATGCAAAACTTGAAAAGCCAACAGTCTTGTGTAGACGGTGCCCTCCCGCATCCCGCATTTGGTGTTTGGTTTGGTGTGATGGTTCAGGGTTTTTTTATTAGTTTGTTTGGTTGGTTTTGTTTTGTTTGTTTGTTTGGTTTTGTTTTGTTTTTATCAACTTGACACAAACTTAGAGGCACCTGGGAAGGGTGAATCTCAACTTGGCCTCTGGGGTATTGTTTGACCTGCCAGGACCCAGCTATGTGTGGCCACCTCTGGGTGAGCCTGGGAACCAGCTGGTGGGAAGCCTCCCCATCCCCCACCCCAGCGCTGGGGCAGGAAGGGCGTCCTCAGGCAGGACCCCACCCAGCCGAGGTTCCAGCTGGAGAAATGAAAAGGCTGACCTGAGTTTCCTGTTCCTAAAGAGCAATTGCAAACAAAAGCTGCCCGGATGTTGTTGTACAGCGGGAAGAGGGGGATGTCCGTCCCAAGCAGGCAGAGTCGTCCACCGGGTACTGGCTTTAGTGGCATGAAGGACCCAAGAGTGACAGTGTCTCTCAGCCTGAGGCTTCAGAGGGCAGTCCCTGTGTAAAAGTCCCTGAGCCCATTGCGGGAAGCTGTAAAAGTGAAGCCTGGGATGCAGTGTAGACCCCATGACGTTGGAGATGGCAGAACCGTGGGACAAGGGTCAGAGAGAGCTGCAGACCCGGTACGGAACCAGCTCCAGAGAGGAGGCGGCAGCCGCAGGGACGGAAGGGGCAGAGCTGTGCACACTTGGACAGCAGACGGGGAGATGCAGGTTTGGAGTTTGCCCAGCTGGTTTTCAGTCTTGCTTTAATCCAGTATTTCCTCGCTCTGTTCCCTTTCCTTCCTATTGGAATGGTAATGTATGTCCTGTGCCAATGTATGTTGGAAGTACGTCATGTCATCTGCTCTTTGTTGTTGTTGTTCTGTTTGGGTTTTCAAGACAGGATTTCTCTGTGCAGCCCTGGCTGTCCTGGATCTCGATCTGTAGACCAGGCTGGCCTCAAACTCACAGAGGTCCACCTGCCTCTGCCTCCCCAGTGCTGGGGTTAAAAGCGTGGGCCAAGCCTGGCTCTTCTCTAGATATTTATGCATGGCTAAAACGTCTCTTTGTACACTTCCCATGGCTCTGGGACCCTGATTCTACCATCTTGCTGGCCACAAGAATGTATTATAGAGATTCAGCTGTGTATTGAAGCTATATTTTGACTGACCAAGGATTCGTCAAATGGGAAGCCATTTATCACAGAATATTTAGTGTTATACAGCTTTAATATTCAGCTGAGCCTTGCTATGAATTTCTTGTGGGCCCATATATTATTAGACCATTTGGCAAACAGTTCAGCTTCTCAGACCTGCTGAACCTCTAGGTAACTAACTCCCCCACTGAGTCTAGGAGACAAGCAGGCAGTAGATGCACAGCTTTGCTTCTTGTGCAAATGAAGCTCAGACCATCCGCTTCCCTCAGGCTAGGGGCATGGCGGAGAGATGGACTGAGGACAATGGGGCTTTTTGCATAGCCAGGTGCAGTAAGGACTGGAGCGGAATTCCAGAGGAGAGACAGAACCGCATGGCCAGAGAGCAGAGGAGGACAGAGGTTGGTAGAGGGTAAAGCAGATCTCTTACAGAGTTTATCAGGGCCAGGGGTAAGGAGCCAGTGTTGTGCCCTGGGTCAAGACCCCCAAGAGACCACCAGAGACATGAACTCACGGAAATGGAAAAGCAAGGTTTATTAAAGCAGTTCAAACCGTGCAACAGGGACCTCAGTCAAGCATCCCAACACAGCGGAGGCTAGAGGAGGTGCCCGCCCCTCTGCAAGCTCAGCTTTTAAAGGCAAAAACCACAAGGTTACATCATTTAGGGGTGCTAGTACGGGTACAATTCTGATTGGCTCAAGTTTTAGGGGCTTTTCAGAATTTCTGTGTTATGTTACTTTGTAGTTTTAACCGGTTGTTTGTCAAACTTTATAGATTACCTCTGGCATTGGGGTACCCTATGTTTAATCAGTTGCTACCAGACGGCTCTTCAAACATCCTGACTTTGTCCTGGGACCCATGTCAGCAGCTCTGAGAATTTTTGAAACTCAGGCCTGTTTCAAGCTGGGGTGAGGGGCTTGCTTGAAATGCGGTTGTAAGGGTTCTGTCCTTAATTACGTCACCATCCTGTGACTTTGTCCCAGCCTAAAAAGCGGGTAGGCCCTCTGTGCGCCCCCTTCTCTTTCCGCTCTCTCCTTCCATCTGTCCTCTCTCTCTCTCCCTCCCTCTCTCTTCCCCCCCCCCTCCAACAAAGCTCTAAAAAGGTAACCATAGCCTGTGATTATTCCAGTCAGCACTCTCCTCTGCCGGCATGGCCACTGCGGGCGGCGGCCAGCCACGAGCAGCACGCCGTTTAACCAACAGCGGGTGCTTTGGTTCTTCACTAGGAAGGCGAGATGGAGGACGAAGGGACAGAGGACGAAGATGAGGTCAAAAGCATAGGAGCTTACTAAAACAATGAGGACAGGAAAAGTGGGCACAGAGAGGAGCTGAATGTGAGGACGGAGCTGAAGCTGTATAGATATAATTTTGTCATAGAGGAACAAAGTAATGGACAAAAAAGCATGGTGTATGTAGATTTCTTTCCCTCAGATAACCCCACACCAGATGTAGGGTCTTTCCCAGGACTCTGGGAGGAATTTCCTCAGGGCAGGCCTTGGGAAAATTCTGTTATCTTTGCTACCACAGGCACTACGTGTGACTTTGTCCCTGGATGGCGCAGCAAGCACGGTGACCCCCTCCCTCCCACAGGTCAGGTCTGGGAGGATTCTGTTACATGGAGCCCAACTATGCAACTCTCAAAGCTGAGTTCAGTTATTACGTTGAATTATGTGTCGCTAGAAATAATACACATTTGGACCAGCAAGAGGGCTCTGTGCATAAAGGGCCTTGCTGCCGAGCCTGATGACCTGAGTTAATTCCCTGGAAAAGAGAGCACCAACTCTTCAGGTTGTTCTCTGCTTTCCACATGCAAGGCATGCCACATGTACCCCCAACTAACACACCATCCAACCAAAGCAACCAAACACAGTCAACTAACTCACCATCCAACCAAAGCAACCAAACACAGTCAACTAACTCACCATCCAACCAAAGCAACCAAACACAGTCAACTAACTCACCATCCAACTAAACAAATTAATAGATACATAAGAGAGCTATTCATGAGCTGAGGAGACGGCTCAGCAGTTAAAAGTCCTTACCCCACTAGCAAAGGACTAGCCTTCACATATCCAGAATGTACATAAGTTGCACATGGTATGGCAGCCTACCTTTAATTCCAGCCTTGGAAGGGTTGACAGGGGACCCGGTTTCATTGCAAGGCCCCAACTTAAAGACCTAAAGTAGAGAGAGATGGAAAAAGAATCCAACAATAACCTGAGACATGGTCTCATGTAGCCTAGGCTGGCCCCAAACTCACTGTAGACAAGGATGACCTGGGACTACTGATTCTCTGGTGTCCTTCTCTCCAGGGCTGGGATGCTGGGTGTGCACCACCATGCCTGTTCCTGTGGAGCCGGGCAGGCAGCCTCGGCACCATGGTTCACTCACTGGAGCTTAAAGGAAATGCCCCTTGCACCCTCTTCATTGGAACGCTGGGAAAGGCAGCTGCAGGCGACATCCCACTCATCAAGGGCCCCAACGGCTGTGGGATGTTTGTGCACTGTGTGAAGGTGGACTGCTGTGACTGTATCAAAGACTGTTGGGACCCAGCCTCTAAGTCTTCTTCCCAGGGTTTCCAGAAGAGTCTGAGGGAAAAGAATCCAAGCACACCCAGCTCTTTAGTCCATTCACTTTATTCTTCTCATACAAAACTCCGTCTCCACAGCATCAATTCTGTTCTCATACTTAGCTCCTCTCTGTCCCTTCTGTCCTCTCACGGTTCTAAGTTCTTTCTGTCCCATTCTCATCTTCTCCCTCCTTCCTGCCTCTATCTCTTCCTCTCCTCTTCCCATGACCTGTGCCCCTACACCTACCCTGCCACTTTCTGCTCGGCCGGGTAAGTCGGCCTGCAGCTAGGAAATCTGCCTCATCGCTTCACTCCACCTGGTCTCGAAAAACCATTTTCCTGAGTTCATTGTCTGAGGGGAAATCTGGGGGTGCCGCTAAGGCTGTGTAAGAAAGAGGGTCTGAACTTAATTTGCACAAGAAACAAAGCTATGCACCTAGGGTCCCCCTGACCTAGGCGGTGTCTCCATGTGGGCATTTACCTAGCAGGTGGTCTGGAATGCTATACTGTCTGTCATTTGTCCTTGGATTTGGGCTAAAGGAGCTGGCCCTGGCTTTGTGTGCTTGCTAAAGGAGAATATTGCAGAAGGCAGACTTCTGAATTCTAATGCTAAAAAGGAGCAGAAAGCCTGGAAGCAGGAAGCTTTGCCTGTGTGACTATATCCAAATACCTTAGTTGTATATGCCCAGGGAATGATCAATCTACACTGTTTAGAAGTTCTTGACATGAGAGCACACATGGAATTCATAGCAGAAAACAGCTGATATATTAAAAGCCAAATACTCCTTGAGACTTGGCCTCCTCTGGGAGAATTCCTTGATTCTTCCAGGTAATGGCTTTGCCATTGTCAGCTGAATTCTTACTTCAGATTCCTGCATCATGATTGGTATAACAAAAAGTTGGACAGCCAATAGGCAGGACTTCAGGGCAGAGAGGACTCTGGGAAGAAGGTGAGATCGCCAGCCAGAAGCAGAGGAGAGTAGCATGAGCAGCATGGAGAGATGAGGTAACAGTCACTTGACAGACTGCAGATTAATAGGAATGGGTTAATTTAAGTTATAAGAACTAGTTAGGGCCGGGCAGTGGTGGCGCATGTCTTTAATCCCAGCACTCGGGAGGCGGAGGCAGGCAAATCTCTGTGAGTTCCAGGCCAGTCTGGTCTACAGAGTGAGATCCAGGAAAGGTGCAAAGCTACACAGAGACACCCTGTCTCAAAAAACAGAAACAAAACAAAACAAAACAAAAAACTAGTTAGGAAGAAGGCTAAGCTTATAGGCCGAGCTTTCATATTTCATTAATATAAGTATCTGTAGGTTATTTGGGGGCTGGCTGGTGGGACAGAGAATGACCCATTACACCTAACTTGTAAAAATGTGAATTCTCTTGAGAGGAGAGGAACTGAACTGAGGATGCTCTTAGAAGGGTTCCTGCAAAACCAACTGTCAAGGAATGCCGGTTCCAGATTCAGCAACCAAGGCACACAGGGGTCACTGCATCTGCTGTAGGGGAACAGGGCAGGCTACGTCCTGCTCTTCCCGCACTGTCCACATGCTGCTGGTTAACAGGCACACGAGGATGCAAGATTGAATGAAGGCCCCAAGGGGTCTCCGTGGCTTCAGGGAGTGGCCAAGGCCAGGCCATTTGTGGCAAGGTCTGCAGCCCTGAAGGAGGCCCTGAGAGTTCACTGTGTGAAGCTTTGAAGGTGAAATATATCAATAGACACAAAATAGAGCTGGTCCACAGACCAGGCCAAGTGCATTGTGGGCAACAAAGCTGGAGGGGTGGGACCATATCTTAGTCAGTGTTCTATGCTGTGAGGAGACACCATGACCACACCAACTCTTACAAAAGGAAGCATTTAATCAGGGCTGGTCTACAGTTCAGAGGGTTGGGCTGGGTGTGGTGGTGCACGCCTTTCATCCCAGCACTGGGGAGGCAGAGACAGGAAGATCTGTGAGTTTGAGGCCATCCTGGTCTACAAATTGAGTTCCAGAACAGCTAGGGCTATTCCACAGAGAAACCCCTGTCCCAAAAAACCAAAATTAAAAAACAAACAAACATTTTCAGAGGGTTAGTCTGAGATCATCACGGCGGGGAATAGACAAGCATGGTGCTGGAGCAGTAGTAAGTAGCTGAGAACTTCACACCCTGATCCACAGGCAGCATGCAGAGAGAGATACTGGGCCTGCTGTGGGGGCTTCTGAAACCCCAAAGCCCACCCCAGTGACACACCCACTCCAGCAAAGCCACACCCCCTCTGGAAAGGCCACACTCCCAATACTTCCCAAACAGTTCCACTAACTGACTAAGCGTTCAAACATGAACCTATGGAAGCTGTTCTCATTCAATACACCATAGACCACTTGACCCTTTTGGAGCCCAAATGATCCTGTCCGAGTTCCAGGTGGCAGACATGGAGTTATGGGGTAGGGGCTGTCCTACAGTGTTCCCGTTTTCTTCGGTCTTATTATTCTTAGATGTGACCCCATTCCTCCCTCCTGGAATAGGAATATTTCTTCTGTGCCAATGTCTGTTGCAAATGTGTAGCTTAATTTTTTTAATTGTACTCACAGGTAAGAGATTACCTGGAGTTTAAGATGTGAATTGTGAACTTGAAAAAATTATTACTTTTATGTGCATGGGTGTTTGTGGTGGTTTGAAAGAAAATGGCCCCCAGAAGGTTTCAGGCACTATTAGGAGGTATGACCTTGTTGGAGTACGTGTGGTCTTGTTGGAGGCAGTGTGTTGCTGTGGGGATGGGCTTTGAGATCTCATACATGCTCAAGATACCACCCAGTGTCTCAGACTACTTCCAGTTGCCTGCAAGATATAGAACTCTCAGGACCTCTCCAGCACCATGTCTGCCTGCACACTGCCATGTCCCACCATTGATGATAATGGACTGAACCTCTAAAACTGTAAGCCACCACCTCAATTAAATGTTGTCTTTTATAAGAGTTGCTGTGGCCAGGCAGTGGTGGCACACGCCTTTAATCCCAGCACCTGGGAGGCAGAGCCAGGTGGATCTCTGTGAGTTCAAGGCCAGCCTAGTCTACAGAGCGAGATCCAGGACAGGCGCAAAGCTACACAGAGAAATCCTGTCTCGAAAAACCAAAAAAAAAAAAGGGGGGGGGGGGTTGCCGTTGTCATGGTGTCTCTTCACAGCAATAGAAACCCTAAAACCATATTTTAAAATGTATGTCTATACACCATGTGAATGCAGTACCAACAGGCCAGAAGAAGACATCAGACTCCCCTGGACTGGAGTTACGTTTGCAAGCCACCATGTGGTGCTGGGATCTTAACCCAGTTCTCCGCAAAAGCAACAAATACTCGTAACTGCTGAGCCCCCTCTCCTGCACACACACATGGATACCGCCATCTTTTTTCAGACAGGGTCTCAGGTCGTCTAGAGCAGCCTTCGCTACCACAGAGGTTGAGACCAACTTGAGACACACGAGAATTTGCAAAATAAAATAAGACTGTAATAGTCAGGGCTGTGCAGATGTCTCAGGGCACAAAGCCCTCGTGCAAGCATGAAAACCTGAGTTCTGATTCCTACAAACACATAAAAGCAGGTGTGGCCGTCTACATCTGTAACCCCAGTGCCGAATGGGTGGAGACAGGAGAATTTCCGGGGCTCAGTGGACAGTCAGCCAGGTGAAACCAAGAGATTCAGATTCAGGGAAAGAGCAAAAAGTGAGGGTTGGGGATTTAGCTCAGTGTTAGAGTGCTTGCTTAGCAAGTGCAAGGCCCTGGGTTTGATCCTCAGCTCAAAAAAAAAATAAATAAAAAATAAGGGGAAAAAGTGAAGAGGGGCTGGCGAGATGTTTCAGTGGGTAAGAGGGTTTACCACACAGGTGTGAGGACCCGACTTTGAATCCCCGGCACCAAGCATGCCCATGTGGCCCTGTGACCCCAGTGCTGTGGGAGACTGGAGGATTGCTGGGGCTGCCGGCTTAGTTTGCAGTGCAGAGAAAGACCATGCGTCAAAGGAATAAGGCTGAGTGTGAGCGATCGGGACACCAATGCCCTTTTCTGCCCTCCATGCATGCACAAGTGCACCTTCACAATGCACATGTGTGTGAGCATGTGTAGACACACAAAAAGTGGAGAACAAAAGAACGAACCACCCATGTTGATCTCTAGTCTTCATGTGCACACACACACACACGCACGCACGCACGCACGCACGTACGTTAATGTGCATGCACCTACACATGAGCTGTCAATCAAGGGAACTGGGTGGGCCCTGGTGTCAATGTGAGGCTCCAGCTGGAGAATGATGCAATCAGCAGCCCTGAAGACAGGACCAGACTGTCAATCAGATGTTAGCATCAAGGGAGCCATCTAGTCAGGTCCTGGGACTGGGATTCCCCAGCCAGAGCCACTGCAGATGTTTATGAAGTTCCTCTGTTTTTATGAGCATGGTGACTTCAGGGAGGGAGCCACAGCAGGACCCTTGGTAATTTGTGGTTACTGCCCAGGCGGTGGTGGCGCACGCCTTTAATCCCAGCACTCGGGAGGCAGAGGCAGGTGGATCTCTGTGAGTTCGAGTCCAGCCTGGGCTACAGAGTGAGATGCAGGACAGTCAGAGATACTGAGAAACCCTGTCTCAAAAACAAAAAACAAAAAAGTTTACCTTCAGCAATACAGGCACACTTCTACTTACAGAACAAAACCCAAAGTAAATACTGACATGGGACAAAACAGGATGTTTATTAAATCTTTTTCTCAGAAACATAACAAGACACTACAGCCCTATGACTCTCTACTATGACTGAGGCACTTAGAAAAGGAAAAGGGGCTGGGTTCGGGCTGGAACTGCTAGCAGAATACTCGTCTAGCATACGTGGCAGGCCCTGGGTTTGATCCCCAGCACCCCCTAAATGAAGAAAAGAAAACCAAGGTTATGCCATATTAATAATAAAAAAGAGGAGCTAGAGAGATGGCCCAGAGGTAAAGGATGTGCACTGCTCTTGTAGAGGACCTACGTCATTCCCAGCAGTCACACTGAGTGTTCACACTCACCAGATCCACAGGATCTGACCCCTCTAGCCTCCAAAGACAATGTACCCACTTGCACACACACACACACACACACACACACACACACACACAAACTAAAAAGAAAACAAGCCTTTCTTTAGAAATAAAGAAGGCCAGGTGTGTTTTGTGCACATTTGTGGGAGACAGAGGTTGGGGGAGGGCTCGTCTAAAGCTTGAGTCTCTCTCGGGCAACATAGTGGGATCCTCCCTCAGGGAGCTTGTGAGGGATGTCTGCCTCCTCTGAGGTCTCACAAAAAAAGACGAGGGTCGGGCAGCGGTGGCGCACGCCTTTAATCCCAGCACTCGGGAGGCAGAGGCAGGAGGATCTCTGTGAGTTCGAGGCCAGCCTGGTCTACAGAGCGAGATCCAGGACAGGCACCAAAACTACACAGAGAAACCCTGCCTAGAGAAAAAAAAGAAGAAAGAGAACAATGAGGTGACACAGCCAGGGTTTTCTGGGGCCTCCAAGTGATGTTTCTTCCCAGTGTGCTTTTCTCCACTCACCAGAGGACACTTTTCACACCCATGGTGATCTATCTGTGTGGGCTGAGCCCAAGACCCTGGGCTATGCTTGTCTGACACCCCATCACAGGGCCACACTCCAGCGGTGGCCTCTTAAATGTTCTTTCGAGCATGAATTTTTGTGTGTCCTATAAGGGCAGGGAGAGACATGAAGGCTTTCCCACACTGCTTGCACTCATAGGGCCTCTCCCCGGTGTGTGTCCTCACGTGTGCGCGGAGGGACGAGGAAGAGCGGTATGCTTTCCCACACCTGCTGCACAGGTAGGGCCTCCCGTCCCTGTGGGATTTCATGTGCTTGTGGAAATACTGAGAGTGACTGAAGACTTTGTCACACAGCTCACATGCATATGGCTTCTCGCTGCTGTGTGTCCTGACGTGCTCACGAAGGGAAGACCGGGAAGCCAAGGCTTTCCCACACTGCGGGCATTCATAAGGTCTCTCCCCGGTGTGTGTTCCCACGTGGATGCGGAGGGATGCGAAGAAGCCGAAGGCCCGCCCGCACTGCGCGCACGTGTATGGTCTGGCCCCACTGTGCATCTTCAGGTGCGTCTGGAAGTAGGCGTGGCAGCTGAAGGTCTTCCCACACTGCTCACACAGGAGGGACTCGAGCCCAGCGTGTTTCCTCGAGTGCGCCCTCAAGGACGCGGGATACCGGAAGGTTCTGCCACACTCCCTGCACTCATACGGCTTCTCCTCGCTGTGTGACCTCCCATGTTCCCTGAGGGAGGAGTAGCAGGAGAAGGCTTTGCCACAGTGCTGGCACACGTGCGGCCTCTCCCCGGTGTGCGTCCTCATGTGGTCTCGGAAGGATGACCGACAGGTGAAGGATTTCCCGCACTTTACACACTCGCGGGGACCCTCTCCGTTGTGCAGCCTCATGTGATCCCGGAAGTGGGAGGGGGATCTGAAGGCTTTCCCACACTCTTCACACCCGAAGGGCCGCTCTCCGGTGTGCGTCCTCATGTGCCGTTTGAGGTAGGAGTGGAAGCTGAAGGCCTTCCCACACGTGTCACAGGCATGACTCTTCTCGCCTTTGTGACTTCTCATATGTCTCTTAAGGGAGTAGGGACAGGAGAACACAGTCCTACATTGTATACATTCCAGAATCTTTGTCCTGCTAGGAGTCTGGATGTTTTTCTCAGACTTTTTCCTGGAGTCCCGACGCTTGTAGGCGCTCTCCTGGACTTCAGTCTCCATCCGCGGGGGCTGGCACAAAGGACAACTCCCACAGCCCTCACAGGGAGGTGACGCGTGTCTGGTGAAAGGCATTTTCTGGTTCTTGGAGGCTTTCTTGGACCTTGTGCCTTCACTGGGTCCTCCTGCATCTGGGACACTACAGGACACAGCAGGAGCCTCGGCCTGGCTGGAGGCACCTCCATCTGCACAGGGTCCGTCCACCAAAGGACTGCTGCCATCAGGAGCCTCGGCCTGGCTGGAGGCACCTCCATCTGCACAGGGTACGTCCACCAAAGGACTGCTGCCATCAGGAGCCTCGGCCTGGCTGGAGGCACCTTCATCTGCACAGGGTCCGTCCACCAAAGGACTGCCATCAGGAGCCTTGGCCTGCCTGGAGGCACCTCCATCTCCACAGGGTCCGTCCACCAAAGGACTGCCATCAGGAGCCTCGGCCTGCCTGGAGGCACCTCCATCTCCACAGGGTCCGTCCACCAAAGGACTGCCATCAGGAGCCTCGGCCTGCCTGGAGGCACCCCCATCTGCACAGGGTCCGTCCACCAAAGGACTGCCATCAGAGGCCTCGGCCTGCCTGGAGGCACCCCCATCTGCACAGGGTCCGTCCACCAAAGGACTGCCATCAGAGGCCTCGGCCTGCCTGGAGGCACCCCCATCTGCACAGGGTCCGTCCACCAAAGGACTGCTGCCATCAGGAGCCTTGGCCTGCCTGGAGGCACCTCCATCTGCACAGGGTCCGTCCACCAAAGGACTGCTGCCATCAGGAGCCTCGGCCTGCCTGGAGGCACCTCCATCTGCACAGGGTCCGTCCACCAAAGGACTGCCATCAGGAGCCTCGGCCTGCCTGGAGGCACCTCCATCTGCACAGCGTCCGTCCACCAAAGGACTGCCATCAGGAGCCTCGGCCTGCCTGGAGGCACCTCCATCTGCACAGCGTCCGTCCACCAAAGGACTGCCATCAGGAGCCTTGGCCTGCCTGGAGGCACCTCCATCTGCACAGGGTCCGTCCACCAAAGGACTGCCATCAGGAGCCTCGGCCTGCCTGGAGGCACCTCCATCTGCACAGCGTCCGTCCACCAAAGGACTGCCATCAGGAGCCTCGGCCTGCCTGGAGGCACCTCCATCTGCACAGCGTCCGTCCACCAAAGGACTGCCATCAGGAGCCTCGGCCTGCCTGGAGGCACCTCCATCTGCACAGCGTCCGTCCACCAAAGGACTGCCATCAGGAGCCTCGGCCTGCCTGGAGGCACCTCCATCTGCACAGCGTCCGTCCACCAAAGGACTGCCATCAGGAGCCTCGGCCTGCCTGGAGGCACCTCCATCTGCACAGCGTCCGTCCACCAAAGGACTGCCATCAAAAGCAGGAAGAACAGTTAAGGGGTCATGAGGGATGACACATAACTTCAATGTTCAGAGTTTTGTTTAAGATAGTGTCTTGTGCCAGGCAGTGATAACGCACGCCTTTAATCCCAGCACTCGGGAGGCAGAGGCAGGCGGATCTCTGAGTTCAAGGCCAGCCTGGTCTACAGAGGGAATTCCAAGACAGCCAGGGCTACACAGATAAACCCTGTTTCAAAACAAAACAAAACAAAAACAAACAAACAAACAAAACCCCCAAAAAAACAAAAATTGTCTTGCCTGCTATGTGGCCTCCAACTCTGTACGCCCCCACCTCAGTCTCCTGAGCTCTGAATAGCAGGTGTGTGCTACTTCACACAGCCTACTGACTGGTGCCTGTTGACTCTGTTACAGACTAGGCACACTTTCAGCACTGTCTGCCTTGGTGTCTATTTTTAAAAATCTTGTCCGGGGTATCATGGGTATGTAGGGGACATCCTTCCATCTTTACAAGGATTCCAGGGATCAAACTCAGGTTGCCAGGCACACATGTCAATCACCTTCATCTGCTGAGCCACCCCAGAGCACTACCTGTCTTGCCTGACGTAGATGTTCCCACTGCATGTTCCATCAGAGCAATGAACGATGGCATCTATGGCCTAAGAGTAAACTCGAATGAATTATGATTCAGATATGTGACACTGTTACCAGACTCACAAAATACTTTCTTGGCTGGGCATGGTGGCAGAGGCAGATGGATCTCTGAGTTCGAGGCCAGCCTGGAATACAGAGTGAGTTCCAGGACAGCCAGGACTACACAAAGAGACCCTGTCTCAAAAAAACAAACAAAAACAAACAAACAACAAAAAAAAAGAAAGTTCTCTGTGCACACACATTTGCATTTTTTAATTTTTAAAAATACTTGTATTACGTCGAGGAGACGGCTTCGTGGATAAAGGCACTCACTGGCAAGCCTGCTGGCTGGCTTGAGTTCAGTCCTTGAAGACACAAATATAGTTTGTGTTTGGAGACAGGGTCTCTCCACATAGCCCTAGTTGGCCTAGAACTCGCTATGGAGACCAGGCTGGTCTCGAATTTACCAACATTCACCTGCCTCTGTCTCTTGAGTCCTGGGGCTAAGGGCATATGCAACATGCCTGGCCTCCTGACATTACATTTTGAATCCATCAAAGGATTAATAAACTGATGTACTGGCTGATTTTGCGTCAACCCAACATAAGCTGGAGTCATCAGAGAAGAAGGAGCCTCAGCTGAGGAAACGCCTCCATGAGATCCACTGTAAGGCATTCTTCTCTCAGTTAGTGATCAATGGGGAGGGTCCAGGTGGGACCATCCCTGGGCTGCTGGTCCTGGGTTCTATAAGAAAGCAGGCTGGCCGGGTGGTGGTGGCGGCGCGGCGGCGCACGCCTTTAATCCCAGCACTCGGGAGGCAGAGCCAGGCGGATCTCTGTGAGTTCGAGGCCAGCCTGGGCTACCAAGTGAGTCCCAGGAAAGGCGCAAAGCTACACAGAGAAACCCTGTCTCGAAAAACCAAAAAAAAAAAAAAAAAAAAAAAGAAAGAAAGCAGGCTGAGACACATGGAACAAGCCAGGCAGCAGCACCCTCCACGGCCTCTGCATCAGCTCCTGCCTCCGGGTTCCTGCCCTGCTTGAGTTCCTGTCCTGCATTCCTTTAGTGATAGCGAAGTGTAAGTCGAATAAACCCTTTCCTCCCCAACTAGCTTTTTGGACACAGTGTTTGGTCTCAGCAATAAAAGCCCTAATTAAGACAATTAATTAAGGTGTTCACATGACCCGGCACCTCTGGAAACACCCTCACAGATACATCCAGAAGGGAGTTTTAGGGATGACTTCCTACGGCTTTATCTGATCAGCTTGACACCACGGACCACCACATGTGCGCTGACCATCAAGTCTACAATTCCCTCACATCTGGAGTCCATTCATATCTACTAAGATTGCATGTCCAGATGCAAATGAATCTGTGTGTGTGGAGGGGAGAGACCAGCTGGGGTCTTCCCCAGTCACGCTCCGCTCCTGATTCGGCGGCAGACTGGACAGCAAGCCCCATGGGTGCACAAGCACTAAGATCTCCCCGCCTCGGCGCAGGGCGCCCTCACCTCAGATGCCTGTCCTGGCCTTGCTGCCCGGCTGCAGAGTCATGGGTTTGGCGGCCTGCGTATTTGATGATGTCGCCGTCGATCCGTTGGATTCGTTTGTTCTCCATGCGATGCTGCTATGGGCTCGACCGCTGTCTTCACCTCGACTGCAGGGATCTGAAGCAGCGCCAATGCCACTCTGACGAAGAAATGGCAAAATGAGCAAAGACGGACCTCCCTGCTGTTCCTGGCACAGGCCCACCCAGGACTGTGAGTGGGCGAGTGTGGCTTGGTGGGAGAGCCCTTGCCTCGTGTGAGTGAGGTCCTCAGCTCTATCACTGGTACAGAGATCGAGAACAGAGAGAGAGAGGATGGGAAGGAGGGGAGAGGGGAGGGAAGGGTAAGGGACCTCACATTGCTAGAATGCCCGCACAGACAAAACTTGGTGAACCTAGAACTGCAGACGAAATCAAGTGTTGGGCCTGGAGAGTCGGATCAACCTGTAAGGCGCTTGCCACTCAGGCATGAGGACCTGAGTTCAGTCCCCAGCAGGGAGGACGGAGAGGGATGGCTGGCCCTGCCCCAGAAAACAAGTTGGGGAGCATAAAGAAAGAGGGAGCTGTGGGCTGGAGAGATGGCTCAGTGGTTAGGAGCAGTGGCTGCTCTTCCAGAGGACCTGGGTTCAATTCCCAGCACCCACATGGCAGCTCACAGCTGTCTGGAACTCCTGTTCCAGGAGACCTGATTCCATTAAACAAACGTATATGCAGGTAAAACACCAAATGCACATAAAAATAAATAAATTATTTAGAAAGAAATAAGAGAAAGGGGGAGTTGATGGTCATTAGATGCTCGCACAAGGGCTGGGGAAGGGTAAGGGGTGAAAACAGCCACCGTCTTAGACCTGCACAAAGATGCGAAGAATAATAAATGAGCTTAAAACTTTAATGTTGCAGATATTATTTTAACGAGGCAGAGGCGTGCTACACTTGTTTATGCTGCAGAATATTTAACTGTGTAAAGGTGTGTTACTTTTATGTTGCGTTTGTTTAATTATGAAAAGCTGTTGCACCTTGCCTGTCTAGGGCACCTGATGGTCTGATAAAGAGCTGAACGACCAATAGCCGGGCAGAGAAAGGATAAGAGGGGCTAGCAGAGAGAACAAATAGGAGGAGAGATCTAGGCTTGAGAGAGAAGAACAAAAAGAGGAGGAGGAGGAGGGACGCACCTGGGGCAAGAAGTCAGGCAGCCGCCAGCCACAGAGACGCAGTGCCAGTAAGATACACAGAAGGTAACAAGCCCTGAGGTGAAAAGTAGATAAAGAAAACCAGGTAAAGTTAAAGGAGCTACCAGAAGCATGCCTATGCTAGGCCGAGCGGGCATTCACAACTGATAATAAGTCACTGTGTCATGATTTGGGAGCTGGTTGGTGGCCCAGGAAAGCAGAGTATGAAGGAAAACACAGGATCTGGACCTCTGGCCCTCACGAGTGGCCAAAGCTTTGTTCCCATGGGATCTCTGCGAGTTCAAGGACAGCCTGGTCTACATGAGAGACCCTAGCTCTAAAAAAAAAAAAAAAACAAACAACAAAAACCCAAAATTATCAATTTTAAATGTCCCCTAATTCTTGTTTCCTCAGTGAGCCTTTGTATTCCATACTGTCGAATGCTGGCCAGACTCTTTTCAAATGGATTCCAAGTTTTAAAATAAATAAATTTAACCGGGCATGGTAGAACATGCCTTTAGTCCTAACAGTAGGGAAGCAGAGGCAGGCAGATCTACAGAGAGATCCAGGACAGCCAGGGCTGGCTACACAGAGAAACCCTGTCTGAAAACAACAACAAAAGATTAAGTCTGTGTGTGCGTGTGTTTGTGCGTGTGTTTGTGCACCTGAACCCAGGTGCCTGGGGAGGGCAGAAGAGGGAGCTGGATCCCCCAGAACTGGACTTCCTGGCAACTATGGCCGCAGTGTGGGTGCTAGGAACCAAACTCAGACCCTGTGCAGTAAGTCCTGAGTGTCTCTTCAGCCTCCCAACAAAGGCACCCGGGGCTCCTGACGACAGGCTGGTGGCAGGTCACGGTGTGGGCTGCAGCCCCTCCCAGCCCTGGGGAACTCCTCCCAGGCTTGCGAGCGTAACCATTAAATTCGTGTCCGTCCTCCCACACCACCTCCGGGGCCGGAGACCCGTCCTTGTGACCAAAGTCCCCTGCTCCCGAAGTCCAACTCCCCCCGGTAATTTATTCTTGCGGCCCAGGCCGGCCTCCCACTTGTGGCAATCCCACTGCCTCGGATTTGCCGCTGCTGGGCTGCACTGCACACATTCGATTTTGCCGCGTGTCGGGAGGGTTCAGCCCAGTTTCCCAACCCCTTCGTCCCACACAGTGGCCTCAGAGCCGACTCCGGGCCACGGGGGCCGTGTGCCCTCCCGCGGCCCACTCACCAGCCTCCGCGTGGCCCGGGCCGGTGCAGCGGTTTGTGGAGAGATTGATAGCGGCAGCCGCGACGCCCCGCCTCCCGACCCTGGTTGGCCTCGGGCTAGACTGCATTGTGATTGGGTGGCTCTCCTGGGACCCGCCCTCCGCGGCCTGACGGACAGGTGCTGGGCTCTGCTCCGAACCAGACTTTCCTTGCCACGCCCCTGGAAACTTGATTGACAGCCCTTTGCTGGCACGTGATCTTTGCGGCTGGGCTAACCTGGGGGCCGCTTGGCTCCCCCTTCCCGCCTGCTTCCCATTCAGGCAGGGCCGTGAAGGGCCTGGACAAGGCCGGCGTCCTGGTGGGCTGCAGTGTGTCACCAGGTTGCCCGGGCCCCGGAGGCCCCGGAGGCCCCGGAGGCCCCGTTCAGCCCGCAGGACGCGGCTGGGCTGGCCTGGCACCCGCCTCTCACCCTGGCGCTCGGGGAGTGGAGGCGGGGCGGTCAGCGCTGGAGGACAGTCCGGGCCACACGGTGGGACCCGTTCAAGGCCCGCGGGTCACACCACGGACGCCCCGGCTTGTTGGGTCATTTAAACCGCATGGGCGCCGGGGCACGAGCGACGCAAACTCTGGGTTCGATCCCCGGAGCCGCAAACGAAGAACGTGGGCCGGTGCGGTCGGTGCACGGCCTCTCGGGGACACAGCGGTGGGGCCCGAGGTTCCCCCGGCCGGGGTCGCACGGCGGTGCCGGGCGCCGGGGACCCGCCAGCCTCAGCCGCGTGCCGCAGGGGCCGTGGGACCCTGTCTCAAGCACAGGGAAGAGGGGGTGGTGGAAAGGGCTCCAGGGGACGGATCCTCAGGGCTGCCCCGGTCTCCACGCGCGCAAAGACACGGTCGAGAGCTGCATTTGTGCAGAAGTGGCATCCGGACCGTCAGCCCTCCCGGAGGCTCAGCGGGGACGGACTGTTAACCCAGGACCGCACACACCCTCCCGGCCTCCACTACATCTCGGGGGTGGGGTGGGGGGCAATAAAAAAACAATATGACCCCAGAGAACTTCTTCCACCCCGTGGGCGCCAGGGCTCGACCTCAGTTCATCACGCTTGGCCGCAAACACCTTCCTCCACTGAGCCCTAGGGTCGGCCTTTCTTTCTTTCTTTCTTTTTTAAAGATTTATTTATTTATTATGTACACAGTGTTCTGCCTGCATGTATGCCTGCAGGCCAGAAGAGGGCACCAGATCCCATTACAGATGGTTGTGAGCCACCACGTGGGTGCTGGGAATTGAACTCGGGACCTCTGGAAGAGCAGCCAGTGCTCTAACCGCTGAGCCATCGCTCCAGCCTCTTTATTTATTTTTAATATTTATTTACTTGTGTGTATGTTTCTTGAGGTAGCGCCAGGGCACATCTCCAGATGCTCCTTATAACCTTGCAACAGCGACCGTCGCTGCCTCCGAGTCCCGGGCGCCGGGCTGACGCGCATGCGCAGCCCAGTCACCGCCAGTTCCCATGGAAACCGCACCGTCGCGTCCCCCGCGCGGCCCCGTGGGAACCCACGCATTTCGTCCTGCGCGGACGCGCTACCTCGCACCCTAATCCAAAGTCACGCCCTCCCGCGGACTCGGATGACACCCCCCCTTACAACCAAATCCGCAGCTCGCGCCTGCGACCGCGGCACCGGAAGTTCTTTCCCTGCCCTTTGACCTCCGTCCTCGACCTTTGACGTTTGGGTCGTAGGCGTCGCCCCCGCGTACACGCGGTTCTGGACACGTAAGTCAGAAGAGGAGTAAGACCGTGGCGGCAGAGCAACTTATTTCCGCTTCCGGACACCTTACAGTCGGCCCTAACATCCAGTTCCGGTCATTCTCAGCATCCTGCCCAGGTTCCACACGGCTTCCGGTTTCGGTCCGGAAGAACTTCCGATTGTCTTCCCGGAACCGGAAGCGGAAGGAAGTCTGACTATGTGGTGAACTCTTGACGGTGGGCGGGGCCGCTCAACCCTCCACTAGCCGACCGGAGCCGCCAGTGCCCGCCTCTGCTCGAATACGATTGGAGGGTGCGGCTGTCAAAAGCCCATCGGAAGTAGATAGGCCGGTGGGCGGGGTTAGCCTTGACACCGCCCCCAGGGCGCGGCTGTGAGCGGCGTTCGGCCCGGCGGGCCTTTTCCGGATGCCCGGATGCTCAGTCGCCGATCGATGATGCTTAGACTCGGCTCCGCTGGGTGGCTCGGCCCGTGGGGACGCTTGCAGCCCAGCCTGAGGCCCGCAGTTCGATTCCCAGGGGGTGGACGTTGGGACCTGAGTCCCTCTGGCTCTCTTCGACTCTCACGCCCACGCATGTACTCAAAATAGATGGGTTTGAGAGACGCTCAGCGGTTAGCGCACCGGCTGCCCCTGCAGGGGACCCGGGTTCGTTTCCCAGCAGGGTTACTGCTCATTGTGCACAGATGCGCAGGTCGCACACGCACAGCGCACAGCGCACTCCCTCGTGGGGCCGCATTCCCTGCAAAGCACACAGTGTGACCAACGCATTCCTCCTGACTCCTTTTCTGTCAATCTCTTTCACTTTGTTTCCCACCCTGTCGGATGACAGGCAAGGTCTCTGCAGGCCCAGCCCCAGCCCGCCCACTCCCCCACTTACCCACCCCCAGCACTCCCAGCCCCCCAGCCCACTCCCCACCCTAACCCACCCCCAGGCACTCACCCATCCCCCCCCCAGCCCGCCCCTCACCCCCCCAGCCCCTTCCCTCCCTGGAAGCCTGCACTGTCCGGCTCCGACCAGCAGATGGCACCCGCGCTCCCCTCCGCGCACCACCTTGAGCTGGGGCTGAACCCCGCAAAGGTTCCAAAACAGTGGCGACCCCCGCGGTGACGACCGGGGTCACCCTATACAAGACTCCCCAAAGTGCTGGCGTGTCCCTAACCAACGCCTGCTCCCCAGACTGCACCCGGGAGCAGGCGCGAGCCAAGGAGAGCCTCGAACTCTTGGAGCCGGAGAGGGGGCGGGACACAGGGGCCTCCTCCTCTGGGACGGGGGATGGGTGGAGGACACAGAGGGGGCCTTTGCATCTGAGACGGGGATGGGGGACACAGGGGCCACCGCGTCGGGGACTGGGGCGGGGCACCGCCTCAGGGACGGGTCCCTGACAAGCCTGGCTGTTTGCCTCTCCGCCCTGCCCACCTGTCTGACTGGGAACCCAGCTACAGTGATTCCCAGAAGCTGAGTCAGGAGGATCACAAAGTCCTCGTGCATTCTTTTAAGAATAAATTTTCAAATAAAATAAAATGGACTGGGCAGTGGTGGCGCACGCCTTTAATCCCAGCACTCGGGAGGCAGAGGCAGGCGGATCTCTGTGAGTTCGAGGACAGCCTGGTCTACATAGTGAGTTGCAGGGCAACCAGGTTCACACAGAGAAACCTTGTCACAAAAGCTGCAATAAATAAAAGTTTTAAGAAAATAAATACGGGGCTGGAGAGATGGCTCAGAGGTTAAGAGCACTGACTGCTCTTCCAGAGGTCCTGAGTTCAATTCCCAGCACCCACATGGTGGCTCACAACCATCTGTAATGAGATCTGGTGCCCTCTTCTGACCTGCAGTCATACATGCTGTATACATAATAAATAAATAAATCTTAAAAAAAAAAAAAAAGAAAGTAAATACGATAAAATAATAAAATGACACAATAGCATTAAAAATTAAGTCAATAAATGAAATGAAAAAAGACAATACAATAAACAATATAAAATGCAAAATAGTAAGAGTACATTGAAAATGGTCCCGGAGAGATGAATTAGCACTTAGGAGCACTTCCGGCTCTTCAGGCGACCCAGTGCAATGGTATCTCCACAGACACCCACGTGACTCCAGCTGCACGATCTCAGACGCCCTCTCTGGCCACCGCAGAAAACTGCACTCTCATGCACACAGCCCACCATACACACAATTAAAACTGATCAAATCAATATTAAAAATTAAGATCATAACAGAAAGTAAATAAAATAATTAAATTAAATACAATGAATAGTATATACAACACCCTGGCTCTCAAGGGCTGAAATAAAAAAGACAAAAGGGATTTTTTTTTTAATTTGTTGTTAATGCCAGGCGTTGGAGGCACACACCTTTAATCCCAGCACTCAGGAGGCAGAGGCAGGTGGATCTCTATGAGTTTGAGGCCAGCCTGGGCTACACAGAGAATCCCGGTCTCAGGAAAAACAAAAACAAAGTTGTTATTTATTTGGTTTTTTTGAGACAGGGTTTCTCTGTAGCCCTGGCTGTCCTGGAACTCACTCTGTAGAGCAGCTGGCTTCGAACTCAGAGATCTGCTTGTCTCTGCCTCCTGAGTGCCTCGATTTATTGTTGTTTTTATTATTTATTTTTATTATTTATCAATTATTTATTAGTAGTAGTAGTAGCAGTATTGGTGTTTTGAGACAGGATCTCACTCTGTAGCCCAAGCTGGCCTTGAACTCACAGAGATCCTCCAGGCTCTGCCTCTCGAGTGCCGGGATTAAAGGCGTGCGCCACCACCCCCAGCCCAGGAAATGTGACTTTTTCAGACGTGGATGGTGGCCAGCGTTGACACAATGATTGAATATTTTTGCAGAAGCCTCAGTGATGACGCCATCTCCTGTAAAGTAGTCAAGGTGTCATAATAATCATGACCGCCAGAGGGCGCGAGAGACCCCAGCTTCAACTCACAGCCCGGGGCCCAGGGGCCGCTGTCCTCTGTCTGCAGGGACAGTCACGGCTGAAACGGATAATGAGGGCGTGAGGTCTGGTCTAGTGTGTGCAGAAGCCCTGGTCAAGAGCAGGACCGGGGAAAAGAGAAAAATATATGTGTGTGCAGGGCTGGAGAGCTGGCTCAGCGGTAACCAGCACTAGCTGCTCCTGCAGAGGAACTGGGTTCGAGTCCCCGCACCCACGTGGCAGCTCCAGTTACAGATTACAAAGGATCCGACACCCTCTTCTGGCTTCTGAGGGTACTAGGCACACATGTGGTGCACACGCATACAAGCGAACATTTATACACATTAATTAATTTTGTAGTAAAGGGGAAGTTACAGGCCTAATTGAGTTACAGTTACTTATTCGTGTGTGCTTGGGGGGGGGGCGTCAGAGGACCCAGCCTGGGAATGAGGACGCATCCTTGCCCTCAGCAGTGTGGAGCTCAGGGATGGAACTCAAGGCATCAGGCTTGGCAGCAATCCCCTTCGCCCGCTGAGCCCTCTCACAGAACTCGCTGTCTTAGCCCTGCTCTTACAACGGACCCCAGGGGGACCCCAGGCTGGCCCCAAACTCACTGTCACTTCCCTGCCTCTGTATACGCAGAGGCCCGTGGTTTAATTTCACACCCCTCACCTGCGGCTGGAGCGGGCCTGGGGGTGGGGGGAGGGGGTCCACAGGGTCCACTTTACCCCAGGGCCACCCTCAGCTCACCCCTGGGTCTTCTGTCCACTTTCCGCCCTTGAATTCGGATATCTGGGGGTATAGCTTTGTGCCCTCAGCCTTTCTTTCTCTTTTGAGACAGGGTCTCATGTAGCCCAGGCTAGTCTGTAACTCCCTCTGTAGCCCAGGATGGCCTTGAACTCTTAACCCTCCTGCATCCACCTGCCAGTGCTGGGTGTCTCTGACCATGCAGGATTCACGAGCTGCTGGGAATAGGGTCCTGGGCGCATGCGTGCCAGCCTGGCTGTGGCCCTTTTTTCACTTCTTACCTTGAGATCAAATTGAGTCCTGATCCTGCAGCCTCGGCTTGCAGAGGAGCCAGGGCTAGCCTGAGCCACACAGCAGGTCAGTGTCACTTCACAGGACACTAGAAGCTTCATTTCTCTTTTTTTTTTTTTTTTTTTTTTTTGTCAGAGCTGAGGACCGAACCCAGGGCCTTGTGCTTGCTAGGCAAGCGCTCTACCACTGAGCTAAATCCCCAACCCCATAGAAGCTTCATTTCTCATGGGAACGTTGGGGATTCTCAAGCTATGGCTCCCCCACTCCATCAGCACACCCCAGAATTTCAAAACTGAGCACTTAGATTTTTTAAATTTTATTTTTATTTATTAGGGGTTTTTGTTTGTTTGTTGTTTGGTTTTTCGAGACAGGGTTTCTCTGTGTAGCCCTGGCTGTCCTGGAACTCACTCTGTAGACCAGGCTGGCCTTGAATTCTCAGAGATCCACCAGCCTCTGCTCTGCCTCCTGAGTGCTGGGATTAAAGTTGTGCATCACCACTGCCCGGCTTTGAATTAATCTTTTTGCATTTTATTTTATGTGTACGGATGTTTTGCTTGCATGTATGTGTGCATCATGAGGGCAAAATAGAGCTTCGGATGCCCTGGAACTAGAGTTACAAACCACGACCACTCTGAGCCACTACATGAGTGCTGGGAATCGAACCAGGGTCCTGTGCAAGAGCAGCCAGTGCTCTCAACTCCTAAACTATCTCTCCAGCTCACTCAGATTTAAAAAAAAAAAAAATATTCGGGGTGTCTCTGTGTGTGTGCAAGAGTGGGTTCACCTTCCAACATGTGGGTCCCAGGGATCGAACTCTTATCAAAGGTCTTGGCTGCAGTCACCTCCACCTGCCGACCCCTCTCACATGCCCCAAACATTCAGACTTTTCACCAAACACTCGGAAGTCCTCTCCCAGCTAGCAAACCACACCGGGAACGCGAGGGTTAAAGCGAGCCCTGGAACTGCGTGATTGACAGCCGGGCCACAGGCTCAGCAATGAGCAGCCGGGCTCGCGGCCCACGTGGGCGCGCGGCCTCCTGATTGGGCAGCGCCTGCAGGGGCGGCTCGCGCAGCCCCGAGCCCACGTGCACCTGTGGCCTGGGCCGACTGGGCCTCCCTGGGTGGGTGCAGGTGGGGGCGTGGCCCAGGGCGGGGCGGGGCGGGAGCTGGGAGGGGCGGGGTCGGAGGGGTCAAATGGCCCGGGGCCCAGCAGGAGGGGCTTCCTCCGGGCCTGAACTTGGCTGACCTCGGCGGCTTCCTCTGGGATCCCCTGGGCCTCCCGGTCCTCTGAGGTGGTGCGTGGGGGCAGCCTGCTTCCTGCAGGCCGTTTGCGCGGGTGGGGGAGCTGGGAGGGGCGTGGGCCCGCACAAAACTGACCTAAGCAAGGCGTCTGCCCAGGTTGAACGGTGGGAGAGTGGACCAAACGTCATTTGTCTCCGAAGTTCTTCTTTTAAAAACGTTTTACGTGTGTGCCTGAGTGTGTGTATATATTATGTACACCCCATGCATACTTAATTAGTACGCCTGGCAAACTCCTACTCGTCCCTCAAAACCCTCTGCGACTTACCACATCCATGACTGCTCCTCGGTATCTGAAGGGATGAGCGCCCCCCCCCCCCCCCCCCCCCCCCCCCCCGTGCTTAGCTGAGGGTGGTTCTGGAACTGTGGCCCCTGCGGTAGAGACGGGGCTTAAGGAATGCAGACGGCATGGGGAAGAGGGAAGGGGCTTCCTCTGCAGCTGGGTCCTGACGGTGGGGAGGCTACAGGGATGGATGGGGGTCGGCTTTTCTGTCTAAACTGAACCTGCTCCCTGCAGGACTTGTGACTTCCAGAATCTTCTAGATGACTTCCTGCAGCCAGAGCAATGGCGCCGTCGGTGGGATTTTGGTGAGAGGTGGTGAGGGGTGCAGTGGGCTTCCTCTCTTCACACTGGGTTATTGGCGGGGTTGTGGAGACTTTTGAGTCTCACTGTCCCAGCGTGGCCTGGAACTCGCAATTCTGCAGACCTAGCTCGGATGACAGCCCCGCACAGCGTCTGCGCTGTGACCCCACTGCGCAGGTGAAAACAACCGGGGAAGTCGAGGCCAACAGGCTTTCCAAATGTCAATCACTGGTGATTAGCACTTAGATTTCACCTGGTCAGGCGTGCAGGGTGAGGGCCCGCCCACTGGGGCGTGGTCAGGGTGGAGCCCCGCCTACCATGCTGGGCTGTTGGCACCATACTGTGATTTAATTGTGCACGCCTTTAATCCCAGCACTCGGGAGGCAGAGACAGTGCAGTTGGAGGCCAGGGCGGTCTGAGCCGCTGTCTCAAAAAAAAAAAAAGACATAAAATATAGGCTGATGTCCCCTCCTCCCTCTCCTCCTCCCTAAAGGTCAAGGTAATGTTAGGGGCTGTGCAGGAGCTGACTCCAGGGTAGAGGTTCTCAACATGTAGGCCGAGACCCCATTATCGGATATGCTGCATATCAACTGTTTACATTATGATCTGTAACAGTAGCAAAATTACAGTTACGAAGTAGCAACGAAGTAACTTTATGGTTGGGGGTCACCACAGCTGTATTTAAAGGTGAGAACCAGAGTCTAGATCTAGTAGGTTCTTCTGTGCCCCCTGCATGGCTGGTCCTGTAACCCAAGAGTTCAGGGGCTTCGAGAAGCTGGACCTGACTGGGCACCTTGGGGGAGGGCGTATCTGGGAGTTGGGGGTGCCGTAGGCTTTATGGTTCTGACCTTTGACCTTTCCAGCCTTCCAGCTTCTCGAAGAGGTACTCCTCCATCATGGAACAGCTGCCGGAGGAGCTCAACAAGTGAGGGCTTCCCTCAGGGCCCCCCTCCCTCCTCCCTCTCCCCCTCCCCCTCCCCCCCTCCCCCGCATCCACCAGGGCAGCCAGCAGGGAAGGCTGGTTCCCAGTGAAGTGTTCACTTTGGTTTGGTTTTAAGCCAGGGTGTTGATTTTTGTAGTGGTGCAGACTGAGACAGGAGGATGGCGAGTTCCAGGCCCGCCCGGGCCACACAGCCACCAAATCCTGTCTCCAATAAGCAATGGCAAAATACACGTGCCTTGCATGCGCAAAAGCCCTGCCTCAGACTTAGGAGTTTGGGGTGGCCCCTTCCCTCTATTTATGGACTGGGTGGCTCGTCCTTGTGGGGTTCTGCCCTAGGGCAGATACAGGGTCTTTTTCTAGAAGGATCCTCAACTGCTTCCCGCCCCTCCACCCCCACCAGAGTCATCTCTGAGATGATGATCCAGCTAGACAACATCTCCAACCTGGTAAGCCACCCCAGTGGCAGCCTAGGGGGGGGGATGTGGCAGAAGGTGGGTGTGGGCAGCAGGGAGGCGGCCTGTGTGTGAACTAGAGAGGAGGCGGCCGGCAGAGGAGCAGGCAGGGCCCTGAGGGGCTGCATGAGGGAGTTGAAGGCGATATATATAGTTAGTAGTAGTCTATTTAAAAATAAACAGCTAAGTGGTACACACCTGTCATCCCAGCACAGGGAGATGAGGCAGGAGGATTCGCCTCTGCTATAGTGAGTTCAAGGCCAGGCTGGGTTCCGTGGGCCTCTGTTGTCTCCAAAGTTAAACAAGATCAAAGAGGTGAGGGGGGTTTGCTCAGGGTCACAGATCCACCTTTCCGCTGCTGTGATTGCAGGTGTCCAATGTCAATCAGTCCTTTGAAGACCATTACAAACAGGTGAGCTGGGGACGTTTTCTCTGGGTGGGGGTGGGGGTGGAGATAAGATTCCAGGGAGGTGGGAGCCACAGAGGGCTGGAGACAGGTAGGAGGGAGTTGATTTAGAGTCCTCACATCCAGCTGTGGCTCATCCTTCCTGCCCAGGCCCCAGGTGCCCTGGAGCTCCTGGGTAAGGGCTATGCACAGGTCCCATGCATGAGCGGGAGACAGGCCTTCAGAGGAGCGCCCCGCTCTTCCCTCCCACCCCCACCCCTTGCCCAAGCCAAGGCACGTGCGTCCTCATCCGCTTCCCCTGCCACCACCTGGTCCCTTTCTCAAGGGCACTGGCAGGAAGGAGGCGCTGCCCGGGGCCAGATGTCACTGGCGGGGAGCCAGGGCCAGGACTGCAGCTCAGGGGGGGCGTGGGTAGGGGGTGGGCAGCCGGGGATGGGTGGGCAGGAAGCCACCAGAACATGGTTGTTCATTCAAGACCCTCGGCAGCCTCAGCAGCCACCGTTCGCCAGGCCAGCAGGGGTGCTGGGAAAAGAGCGAGGCCCGGAGACTGAAGGAGCCCCGTGGGTGGGTGCCGGGAACTCCAGGCAGGGGCTAGGGCGTGGGCTACAGCTCAGGGTAGTCAGGAGGGTGCACTGAGTAGGTCAGCAGGGCCAGAAGGGATGCTCCTGTTTGGGAGAGGGACATTGCCCGGGCAGGAGGAGGAACGGCCTTCTGCAGGGGCCCTGTGTGGGAGCAGCGGGAAGGGGGGGGGGGGGCAGGGGCGGGCGCAGGTCAGGGCTTGGGGGGCTGCAGGGAGTTCTGGGCCTTTACCCCTGCCCGGTGAGCAGGAGGAGCCCTGGAAGGCTGTGGTTGGAAGAGCGAGGGGACTGATCTGGCATCAGGTGCAAGAGTGAAGGGTGAATGGGGGGCTGGGCTCTAGTCATGAGGGAATGATTGACAGGTGCGTGGGGCCAGCCACTGCCTGTAGCTCCTGGCTTCCCCAGCTCCCTTGCTTTTAACCGACCCCCTCCCCAGCCTCACTCCCGGGTCCCTCCTGTACCCCCCCCCACTTCCCTGGGAGCAGCAGGAGGGAGAGACAGCTCTCCCTCCATTCACGCTGAGCGCCTGGCGCACTAAAGTGCCGGTAAATTGCACATTAATGAGCCAGGGGGGAGATCGGGAGGGCTCCCCTGGGCTTTGTGCAGCCCCAGGCTGGTGCTGCCCTGGAATCCATCATCCCCTCCCTGGGAGGCAGCCCCCTGGGACCTTGCCCTCCAAGGGGGAGGAGAGAGGGGGCAGGCTCGGGAGCAAGGCTGCTGTTTGAATCTCTGGGCCTCAGTTTCCCTATGTGAAAAATAACACTAAGGCCTTTAATCCATGCTGGGGAAAAGTCCCAGGGCCTTGTACGTTAAGGGCGGCACCCCAAGCCCTATTTGTGGTGGTAACTGCTTTTTAGTTGAAGATTTTGGTTGGGTTTGGGTTTTTTGTTTTGTTGTTTTTTGGAAACAGGACCTCAAACTCAGTGTGTAGCTAAGGATGACCCTGAACTCCTGATCCTCCTGTCTTAGCCTCTGCAGGGACAGGCGTGTACTACTGTGCGTGGGTGTGTAGAGGTGGTTTGTCCCCAATGGCAGTTTATCCCCAATGGCAGAGCTTGCCTCTGTGTACAGAGAGGTTGCCAGGTGCCAAGCATTGCCACACGCTCCCCTTCCCCACATTCAGTGCCTGCAGCGAGGTGCAATCCTAACTTGTTCTAGGTGGAAGACTTCTTCAAGCTGATGGAGATTTTCAGCAGTTCCCCGCACATCCTGGATGTGGTCAAGGTGAGTATCCACCCTGGAGCTGGAGGGGACAGGCACCAGTCGGTGTGTGTGACTCACGAGGCCCCACGGGCTCTGTCCAGGCCAAGCAGGACTGGGCTAAGAAAGAAGCCAAGCAGAGCCCAGAGGTCGCAGCCCCCAAGGAGCCCAAACCCAAAGCCACCCCGGGGCCTCAGCCGTCCACCAGACGCCGGCAGTGCCTCTCAGAGGCTGAGGAGCAGCAGGACCCACAGCCCGTGTGGGACCAGGAGCCCCAGTTCTGGAGAGACACCCTGACCTGGGAGCTCTGGAAACTTTTCACGGATGGCCAGGACAACCAGCAGGCACAGAGGGGTGAGGGTCCCTCACTCGGGTTGCGGGGAGCGCCTTGGGTGTCCGGGCAAACCTCATTGCTCTCCATCTCTCTCCTCCTTGCCTGTTGTCATGGCGACAGAGAAGCCGCTGAGATTGGTGAGTACCCTTGGCTGAGACCCCCCACACACACGCCAGTTCGCCCTACAGTGTCCCCTCCCGTCCCCTCCACCTCACCCCTACACTCTGACCTCCCCAGGAGGATCCCAGCCGCAGCCCGGGGACCCCCAGGCGTCTGTGGGGTCCCACTGGGTCATGTGTCCCCCAGCTGACCCAGTTCTGTCTCCCAGGAAAGGAAGAGCTCGTGCCTGAGCGACTCGGAACTGGAACTGGAGCCTGAACCCAAGCGCAGCAGCAGCCTGAGTTCCTTATGTAGGAAGGCGGGGCCGCGGAGGGGCGGGGCCGCGGAGGGGCGGGGCCGCGGAGGGGCGGGGCCGCGGAGGGGCGGGGCCGCGGAGGGGCGGGGCCGCAGGGAGGCCCAGGCTCCTGGGTGCCCCTGAATCCTGCTGTCCCACACAGCCCCTGTCCTGACTCCCTTGGATCTGCTTGGTGACTCCCAAAAGGACATCAGCCAGCCCCAACAGGAGACCCAGGTGAGCAGGTACCCGGATGCAGACTTGGCGAGGGGGAGGTCACAAGCCAGCAGGATCAGCTTCTTTCTTTGCACCACAGGAATCTTCTAAAAGTGCTGGTCCATTTCTGAAGCCCCTGTGAGTAGGGAGAGGGCAAAGTTACCTCCACGCCCCTCCGTCCCCCACCCCTGCCCCTCCCTCCCCCACTCCTGTCCTCACTGGTGGTGGAAGGGGGAGGGGCCGACAAGAGGGCTCAGCAGGTAAAGGTGCTTGCTGATAAACCTGGACCTGAATTTGATCCCTGGGATCCACATGATTGAAAACTGACTCCCACAAGTTATCCTGACCCCAGCCCCCCACACACACAAATTAATAAGTAAAACGTAATAACAATTTTTAAAGGGTTGGAGGAGGAATCCCTCACTTAAATCTCAACACAGATTTTCCCAATCCCGTAGTTGGAGAAAGACGACTTGGAAAAGGGACTATAATAATTAGGGCCATAAGAGGGTGCATAGGAGTTTAGTCTAATTGTGCAAAGCATTTTAGACAGAGTGGGGAAGCGTATGTGGTTGTGGGAAGAATTAGAGTGTGTCTCCTTGCACTCGAGGTGGAGGCAGGAGGATCAGGAGTTCAAGGCCAGCCTTGGCTACATGGGGAGTTCAGCCTGGACCAATAAGACCCTGTCTTGAAAATCTCACACCCTGAGACCCTGTCCGCAGGTGCTGGGACTCCGAGGACTTGGAATACAGTTGGAAGAGGCCTGGTGCATCGCTCTCACAAGTGGAGATGGTCGCTCTCCCCCAAGCCCTGCAGAAGGTACGCGTGCTGAAACACCAGGAGCTCCTGTTGGCGCTGGCCGTGAGCTGCTTCACAAGGCACGTCTTCACCTGTAGCCGCAGTGGCATCAAGGTGTGGTGCCTGACAAAGCAGGTGGCGGAGGACGAATTCCCTGAAAGCAACCTGCAATGTGGCGGCCAGGTGATGGGCAAGGAAGGTGCCCGGGACGGGGAGGGGGTGGGGGGAGACTGGAAGCCACCGGGGCGGGTGGACGCTTGCTCATGGGCACCGCCCTCTGCAGGCCAGCGGGGCGTACCTGCGCACCTGTCAGCTGTCCTCCAACAGCAGGACCCTGTTCGCGGGTGGACACAACCTGCCTGGCGTGAGCGTGTGGGACCTGGCAGCCCCGTCCCTGTATGAGAAGTGCCAGCTGCCCTGCAAGGGCCTGTCCTGCCAGGCCCTGGCCAGCTCGGAGGAGAACATGGCCTTCGCTGGCTTCACGGATGGTGTGGTCAGAATATGGGACCTACGGAGTCAGGGAGTGGTCAGGTGCGGACGTGGATCTGAGGACACATCTTGAGGAGACCACGCCCCCAGCCCCTCACTGGGGGATTCTAGGCGGGGCTCCACCCTGTCCCACCCTAGTCCTCTTTTTACCTTTTGTTTAGGATAATTCTCATGTAACCCATGCTGGCCTCAAGCACAGAGGACGGCCTTGAACGTCTGGTCTTCCTGCCTCCACCTCCTAAGCACTGTGTGTGCCTTGTGCATGCGTTGTATTACTCGTGGATGGTGCCTAGCAGGGGCTCAGGACAACCTGCAGGAGACTGTTCTCCTTCCATCGAGTGGGTTCCTGGAAATGGAACTCGGGTCACCTTGACCCGCTGAGCCACCTGGGAGCCAACACTTTTGTTTTTATTCATTTTTGTAGACCAGGCTAGCCCGGTCTTTCGAGTGCTGGGATGGCAGGTGCACCTTGCCAAGCCCTGCTCGGTTCTTGAGGTCAGATCATGTGACACTTGCAAGGCTGATAACTGAGCTCACTATGTAGCCCAGTATAGCTCTAACTTGCAATCCTCCTGCCTCAGCCTCCTGAGTAGCTGTTTGGTTCTCCCTGTTTGAGACAGGTTCTCACTATATACCCAGGCTGGCCTAGAACTCGTGGCAGTCCTGCCTCAGCCTCCCAGGGCTGGAATTATAGGTGTGTGCCAGCACACTCGTGTTGGTTGGAACATAGTTACCCATTAGGTGCAGGGACTTTGGGATGACGTCACTGTCCCCTTCTCGCCAAAGGTAGAGGACTACCTGCAGGTTGGATTGGCAGTGGGACTGGGGGACCTCAGGGACATGGGCCCCAAGGCTAGGCTCACCCCCTTTGCTGTCTTCTCTGGCTAGGGACCTCGAAGGCCCTGTCAGTGCAGCCAAGAGCCTTGTGGTCAAAGGTGACAATGTCTGGACGGGAGGTCTGGACGCCTGTCTGCGATGCTGGGACCTGCGGACGGCCAAGGTGTTGCAGGAACACACATTCCAGTCCCAGGTGCACAGACGCGGCTGGGGCTGGACGGACATGTGGGGCGGGGGACGACATCCCAGGTCAGATAGATATAGATATCTTTTGTCAGCCAGGCAGTGGTGGCACACACCTTTAGTCCCAGCACTTGGGAGGCAGAGGCAGGCGGATCTCTGAGTTCGAGACCAACCTGGTCTACAGAGTGAGTTCCAGGACAGCCAGGGCTGCACAGAGAGAAACCCTGTCTTGAAAAGCAAGACAACCTTTTGTTATAATGGGCATGGTGGCAAAGACACTCTCTCATCCCAGTACTCAAGCCAAGGCAGGAGGATGAAAAGTGTCTATCCTGGGCTACATAGTGAGCCCTTGTCTCAAAAGAGAAAGTAAGCCAGAGTTTAGTGGGTAGAATGCTTTCTTAGGGTGCTGGGTCCTATCTCCAGCATTGTGCCCCACCATGCCTGACACCCCAACACTGGGGAGGTAGAGGCAGGAGGATCAGAAGTTCAAGGTCATCCTCAGCTACACAGGGACCTGAAGGATAGCCTGTGCTGCATGAGACTTGTCTCAAGACTATTGTCGTAAATGTTTTATGCTGGGGGTCAGGACCAGCCTGGGCTATGTAGTGAGTCATTACTAACTAGCCTAGGCTACAGAGGAGTAAGACCTTTCTCAGTAAAACCAAAAAGGGAGAGAGACAGGTTCTTCACTGTCCTGTTGAACCCTGTAAAGGGAGGCATGGGGACTGTGACGGGAAACGGCCAGCTGGTGAGTCCTGGGGCCCTGGCCACCTGCCGGGTTGGGGTCTGATCTCTGCACCTCTGCCCTGTTCACCCCAGATCATGAGCCTGTCTCGCAATCCCCTGGAAGACTGGCTGCTGCTGGGCCTGGCCAACGGCCAGCAGTGTCTGTACAACAGCAAGAAGAGTGAGGCGCTCACTGTGGGCACCAAGGACAAGACCATCCTAGACCTCAAGTTCTCCCCAAATGGTAAGGAGTCCGAGAACAACCATGCACTGCAGTCACTGACCTTCCAGAAGCTTCCGCTCTGTGGACTCAGTGCCCGATCAGTGCTTGGACACCCCACCACACTGCACACCTTTTGATTTTTTCAAGACAGGGTTTCTCTGTGCAGCCCTGGCTATCCTGGAACTCACTCTGTAGACGAGGCTAGCCTGGACTCAGAGATCCTCCTGCCTGTGCCTCCTAAGTGCTGAGATTAAAGGCGTGTGCCACCACCACCTGGCCCCAACACCTCCTATTGACATAAGCCACCCTCAGGGATCAGAAGTTCAGGGTCATCTTTGCTACATGGGGAGTTTGGGGCTAGCCTTGGCTGTGAAAGACTCTTGTTAAAACACCAAAAGCAAACAGAACAACAAAAGGCAGAACAGGAAAACTCGATTTGTTCTGCCCTTTTGGTTCTTTTGAGGTAGGTCCTCTCCATAGTCCCGGCTCGTCCTCATCTCAAACTCTTCAGTCCTCCTTCCTCAGCCTCCTGAGTGCTGGGGAGACAGACACTTGGCTCTCAGATGAGAGTAGGTGGGTGGGGTCTCTGTAACCTCACTCTCCCTCTACCTCCTCCCAGGCCAATGGTGGGTGAGCGTGGGGATGGACAACCTTGTCACCATCCACAGCATGCCCATGGGAGCAAAAATATTCCAGGTATTCCTGTGCAGGGTGGGACCCTGGGGGAGTTGATGTCAATGGGATCCTCGGCGGCATCCCCACAGGGACGATCCTAAACTCCGGGCGGAGAGGAGCTGGGCTTAGGTGGATCCTGTGGGCTCACTCAGCCTGCTATCTCACAGGTCCCTGAGTCTGCTACTGTCACTTGCTGTGACGTGACAGCCAATGGCAGGCTGATCGTCACGGGATCCGGGGACTGTGCCTCAGTGTACCAGATCAAGTACTGACAACGCCGACTTCCATCTTCTCTTTCTCCCAGCTGCACAGTGGTGGGTGGTGGTGGGTGTGAGGGTCCCATGGGTGTGCCGACCCCTCATCACATGTAATAAAGCAATTGAGAAGGCAGAGATAGTCTGTTCTGCTCTCTGAAGGGATATTGTCCTATCCCCCCCTCCGTTTTTTTTTGTTTTTGTTTTTTTTTTTTTTTGGTTTTTCGAGACGAGTTTCTCTGTGTAGCTTTGGTACCTGTCCTGGATCTCGCTCTGTAGACCAGACTGGCCTTGAACTCAGAGATCTGCCTGCCTCTGCCTCCCGAGTGCTGGAATTAAAGGCTTGTGCCACTACTGCCCAGCTGTCCTATCACTTTTTAACCCAAATTTTGGAAGGACTTTGTGGCTCTGAGCTGTCCTCTTGCTCGCCTTTAATCCCATCACTCGGGAGGCAGGGGCAGGAGGATCTCCGAGTTCAAGGCCAGCCTGGTCTATAGAGTGAGTTCTGGGACAGCCAGGGCTACACAGAGGCCGGACCCTGCGCTGTTTTGTTTTTAACAGAGCTAGAGAGATCACTCAGTTGGTAAAGTGCTTGCCAGCAAGCCTGAGGACCTGAGTTCAGATCCCTAGATCCCATGTGTTAAAAGTGGCACATCTGTGATCCCGGTTGTAGGTGTGGAGACAGCAGGGTCCCTGGGACTCAATGATAGGTCTACCATGCCAGCGAGCTCAAGACCTTGTTTGGAAATCAGGGTAAAGACCAAAGGAACTGACACCCAGCTGGCCCCGGCCTCCGATCACTTGACGCACACACAAAAAGAAGCAAGTTGATAAATAGTTATATTTCCCCGGGGCCTCCAGCCCCACCCAGCCAGGAGGGAGGGAACCGGGGTATGAGCAGAGTGGACAGTGAGTGCCCATCCTCGGGCAGGTGACCTGGAGATGCACGCAGATGGGCTCAGTACACCACCTCATACACGGTGGCCTTCTTGTCCCCTGAGCCCGTCACGATGTATTTATTATTCCTGGAGATGTCGCAGCTCAACACGGAAGAAGACTCTTTGGACTGGGACAGAGAAAGGAGAGGTGAGGGGCAGCCACATGGTCACCACGAAGTTCATAAGCCGGAAGCATGGTGCTTGGGGGACTGTAAAGGCTGATGGATGTGGGCATGGCCAGCACTCTAGCTGGGGGCGAGCGTGACGTGACTCCTCGTGGCTTGACCTCAGGCTTGACACCAAAGCACACATTTACAACCACCTGATTTCCCCTTCCAAGTCTCACTCTATAGACCAGACTGGCCTCAATCCAGCCATGCCTCTGTCCCACCCGAGTGCTGGGATCACAGATCTTTGCCACCATATTCAAGGGGTCGGTGGTATCCTGACACGCGAAGGGTTGATATAAAGGGATTCCACATCACTACCTCAAAAGAGAACAGTAGTACTCAGGATTGGAGGTTGCTGGGGAGGATGGGAAATTTGGAAGATGGCTATGTTGCATCCAAAAGTTTGAGACTTAGTAGAAGCTGCTGTCGAGGCTTGGGGCTGACTGGGGAGAGTGCTCACCCAGCATCCGTGAAACCCTGGCTCCATCCCCCCGGCTCCATCCCCCCCCTCAGGTGACTAAGGCAGGACTGTGAGGCCCTTTTTCAAATTTCACTTCATCTAATGAAATAATGAAATGGCAATCATCCAGAGGGAAGCGGGTGTGCGCTGTGGTAGGAGTCACCCACTGTCGCTGGAGTGGATGAAAAGCCCCCAGCGCCCCCAGCGCCCCCAGCGCCCCCAGCGCCCTCAGCGTGGTCCGCTCACTTCCAGGACTATCACTCGGCCATGAACTGGGGCACTCTGACACCAGCAGCAGCATGGACCCCGAAGGTGGGGCTCCACAACAGGAAATGTCCAGGACACGAGACTACGGAGGTGGTCGCCAGCTTGGGGACTGTGGTTACCTGAAAGATGCTGGCCCCATAGGGTGTCCTCCAGACGTTGAGTAAGTTGTCCTTGCCTGTGCTCACGAACCAGCGTCCTAGGGAGGGACAGAATGGTGGTGGTGACGACCGGGACGCCCCAGGGCGGGGGACCCCCCAGGGCGGGGGCTCTGCTCCTGGGCTCTTGGAAACTCCACCCCAGCCTGCTACTCTGCAGTGTCAAAAAGCCAAGAACTGCCAGTCAAACCCCAAACCACTGGCTACTTTAGTCAGAGAAGCCGTAGATGGGGGAGGCTGAGGCAGGAGGCTTGCTGTGAGCTTGAAGGCAACCCAGACTTCCAGGGAATACCTTGTCTCAAAAACAATTGGCTGAGTCTTTTTGTATTGGCAGCTAGCATGAGGAAAACATGGTTTTAAAAACACTTTTATCTTTGGTGTGTGGAGGTCAGAGGTCAACATGGGATGACTTCAGTAGCTTTTTTTTGGTGCCTGTCCTGGATCTCACTCTGTAGACCAGGCTGGCCTCGAACTCTCAGAGATCCACCTGCCTCTGCCTCCCGAGTGCTGGGATCAAAGGCATGTTCACCTCACCTGGTAGCCACCTCTCCATCCTTTTATTTATTTTGAGACATCTGTGTGTCTGGGCATTTACCTAAACTGGCTTTGACCTCAATAAGTGGCTGGGTGAACAGACCTGGGTAAATGGTTGCCTTTCTAACTTGACCATTTGGGGGCGCCCCGCCCTCCCTTGACTGCCCCACGGGGTCTCCCGGGCTGTACCACAGGAAGCGAATTTGAGTGACAGCACACAGCTCTCATGCAGGCGTAGCTGGTACTTCTCAGGTTTGCGCACGTGCAGGACCTCCACGTGACTGCTCTCCATTCCGACGGCCAGCCAGTCCTGGTTGGGGCAGTGGCCCAGCGAGAAAATCTAGGGCAAGAGAGGAGGTAGCACTGAGACCTAGGGGTGCCCCACATCGCTGCTGGCGGGAGTCACATCTTCCTTAGCACACGGAACTGCGGGATTCTGAGCAGAGGAAGCTGCTCAGGGTCCAGGGCTGAGCCCGGCCTCCAAGGCCTGCTTCTGAGTGTGTGTGCAGGGGGTGCGGGGGTGGGGGGGTGGGGTGGGGTGCGGACCACACTGCAGTGAGTCGCTCTTTGCCTTGGTACTATTTTGGATTTTGCATATCTCACTATGCAGCTCTGGCCATGCTGGAACTCACTCCGTAGACCAGGCTGAACTCACAGAGATCTACCTGCCTCTGCCTCCCAGTGCCAGCATTAAAGACGTGAAAACATGCCGGGCGGTGGTGGCGCACGCCTTTAATCCCAGCACTCGAGAGGCAGAGCCAGGCGGATCTCTGTGAGTTCCAGGCCAGCCTGGGCTACCAAGTGAGTTCCAGGAAAAGGCGCAAAGCTACACAGAGAAACCCTGTCTCAAAAACAAAAAAAAAAAAAAGACGTGAAAACATGTGCCACCACAGCTAGTGTTTGAGGCAGGGTCTCTCACTGAACCTCTGGCCCTCCAGCCAGCCCCGGGGATCCCCCTGTCTCCACATGCCAGGGTTACAAGCAGGTACCATAATGCCTGTTTTTTTTTTTTTTTTATGTGCACTGGTGTTTGGCCTGCATGTATGTCTGTGTACAGGTGTCAGATCTTGGAGTTACAGTTGTGAGCTGTCATGTGGGTGCTGGGAATCGAACCCAAGTCCTCTGGAAGAGCAGCCAGTGCTCTTAATCGCTGAGCCATCTCTCCAGCCCCACGTCTGGCTTTTCATGTGGATTTGAACTCAAGTCTTCATGCTGCTAGCTAGACAAACGCTTTACCCACCCAGCCCTCCCCACTGACCCCGCGTCCTATCCTATCCGGGCCAGGGAGGGGCACCCTGGGGGAGGTGGGGTTGCAGGTGCACCTGGGAGCTGAAGTCATGTTGCTGGAGCTGGCGGCCCTCACGCAGGTCCCAGCAGCGCACAGTGTTGTCCAGACCCCCAGTCCACAGCCGGGTCCCGTAGTCCGATATGTCTATGCAGCTGGCCCCGTCCGTGTGGCCCTGGAACTGCCTGTGGGTGGAGGGCAGGCGTCCATGTCCACATCCACCTGTGGGTCCCCTACCGCGCCCCTGGCCGCCGCACACACCTGACCATAGCCTGGTTCTGCAGGTCCCAGACCACGATGTTGCCATCGCTGCAGCAGGAGAAGCAGACCTTGGCGTCGGGGCTGACCGCCAGCGCATAGCAGGCCGGGGCGGACGAGGTCAGCTCCGCCTTGATGCGCGGTGTGGGTGCTGCTAGGTCCCAGATGGACAGGGTGCTGGCTTCGCCGCCCACAATCAGACTCTGCCCGTCGGGCAGCAGCTTGCAGGAGCGGATGTAGTTGTCGCGGTTCTGAGGCAGAGAGAAGCAAGCCAGGGCAGGGTTGGGGCCGCCGCAGGTTTCCACAGACTTACCTTTACTGTAGGCCCCGCCCTGGCCCTACAGGCCCCGCCCAGTCCTGCAAACTCCGCCTAACCCCACAGGCCCCTCCCAGTCCTACAGGCCCCGCCCTATCCTACAGGCCCCGCCCAGTCCTGCAAACTCCGCCTAACCCCACAGGCCCCTCCCAGTCCAACAGGCCCCGCCCTGGTCCCACAGGCCCGCCCAGTCCTGCAAACACCGCCTAACCCCACAGGCCCCGCCCTGTTCCCACAGGCCCCGCCCAGTCCTGCAAACTCCGCCTAACCCCACAGGACCCTCTCAGTCCAACAGGCCCCGCCCTGTTCCCACAGGCCCCGCCCAGTCCTGCAAACTCCGCCTAACCTCACAGGCCCCGCCCTGTTCCCACAGGCCCCGCTCAGTCCTGCAAACTCCGCCTAACCCCACAGGACCCTCCCAGTCCTACAAACCCCGCCCTGTTCCCACAGGCCCCGCTCAGTCCTGCAAACTCCGCCTAACCCCACAGGACCCTCCCAGTCCTACAAACCCCGCCCTGGTCCCACAGGCCCCGCCCAGTCCGGCAAACTCCGCCTAACCCCACAGGCCCCTCCCAGTCCAACAGGCCCCGCCCTGGTCCCACAGGCCCCGCCCAGTCCGGCAAACTCCGCCTAACCCCACAGGCCCCTCCCAGTCCTACAGGCCCCGCCCTGACTCTACTGACCCCGCCCAGCCCTGCAGGCCCCCACCCTCACCAGACAATCCAGCTGCGCCACTGGTGTCTTGCTCCCGGGCTGGCCCACGTCCCACACCTTCACGCAGCCTTTGCCGCCCGTGTACACGTGCTGTGTGGAGCCACTGATGGTGACGGCGCACACCACCCTCGCCGTGGGCCAGCGTGTGCAGCTGCCGCGCGTGGCGGGGGATGCCGGTGCCCACCAACGCATCCGATGGGAAGGGCACGGGCTGCATCTGGCCGTCCGCAGACACGTGGAAGGAGTAGGCCCTGAGGAGGTCGCGGACACGGGTGGGAGGCCAACCCCACCCCAGCACAGGTGCCCGAGCTGCCAGTGTGTTCCCAGGAAGTCAGGGGCCCATGCCCTCCACACACCCTGGAGATAGCGCAGCCCACGTGCTACTCACGGCTTCGCCCCGGGGATGCCAGGCAAGGAGATGGACGAGCCTCGGAGATGCGGGTGTGACTCAAATGCCATCTGCCAGAGGCCAGAGACGTGACCCAAGGCAGGGGCACCGGCACCCCCTCACCTAGGTCCCATCCCACGCCCATCTGCCCCTTGGCCCCTCCCCAAGCAAGCAGAAACACTTGCAAGCTTGCTGCTACTGGACTTTTTAAATAACCTCGCAGGCCAGGCTTTTTAACCCAGCCGCATTCCTTTTTACATGTGCTAACCTGGATGAGGCTCAGATCATCTTCCCGTGTACAGGCTGGACCAGGCCTCCTGTTTCCCCTTCTTTTTTTTTTTTTTTTTTTTTGTTTTTGTTTTTTGTTTTTGATTTTGTTTTTTTTTTGTTTTTCATTGTTGTTGTTTTGCATTGCTTTGCTTTGATTTTTTCAAGACAGGGTTTCTCTGTGTACCCCTGGCTGTCCTGGAACTCACTCTGTAGACCAGGCTGGCCTTGAACTCACAGAGATTCACCTGCCTCTGCCTCCCGAATGCTGGGAATAAAGGCGTGCGCCACCACCCGCACCCCCATTCATTTTTGAAACAGATTTATGTGTCATGAGCTGGCTTTGAACTCCTGATCTGCCTGCCTTTGGCTCCCCAGTGCTGGGGTGCCAGGCATGCACCATATGCACCATGCACCACATGCCCAGTTAAGTGGCACCAGTTAAGCGGCACCGGAAACGGTGCCCTGGGCTTCGTGGGTGCCAGGCATGCACTCTACCACTGAGTCCCAGTCTCAGCCCCTCTCTTTACTAATTCTGGTTTCTCTGGATGAAGTAGGCTTCTCCCTCTGCCCCCCACCCCGCCCCCAGAGATCCCCGGGCTCTGCTGACCATCCTGGTAGTCTGTACCCCGAGGACTCACCAGGGGTGAGCGTCCGTACACGACAGAGCTGCTGACCTGGGGGGACAGGTGAAGGCTGACATAGGAGCCGGGCATGGAGAGGTCCCCGTTGAGGGTGCTGTGGGAGCCCAGGCTGAAGGACGAGGTGAAGGGGCTGGACAGGGTCAGGGGACTCCTCAGGGCTGAGTGAGAAGGGCCAGGACACACATTCAGACACCCAAATCCCATTTCCCCTGTCCTTCAGCTGATGAACTCCCACACATCCTTCAAAAACCCAGACTCAGTGGGAGGAGAAACCAAGGCTCAGAAGGATTGGGTGTCTAGCCTGAGGTCACACAGCTGGTGCTGGCCCAGGCTTGTGTCGCAATCATTAAGTGGGGGGTCAGTTTGTCTCCCAGGGCTTCAGTTTCCTAGCCTGAGCAGTAGCCAAGACAAGAAAACTAAGGCCCAGAGCGAGGCAGCACCTGGCTGGGTTTATAAGCCGTTCCAGGTGGTACATTTGGGATCTGGGGTCCGATTTGTCAGTCTCTCTGTCTTTTCTTCACTTTTTCTTCTTTGTTTTTTGAGGGTTTTTTTGTTTGTTTTCAGAGGTTTTTGTTGTCGTTTTTGTTTGGTTTTGGTTTTGTTTTTGTTTTTTTTTCAGACAGGTTCTCATTGTGCAGCCAGGCTTTCCTGTAACTCACTCTGTAGACCAGGCTGGCCTCCAACTCACAGAGATCCTCCTGCTTCTGCCTCCCAAGTGCTGAGATTAAAGGTTGTGCGCCACCACCGCCAACTCTCTCATCCTTTCTACTTTGGAGGGTCGCACTGGGACAGAGGTGTGCTGGGCAGGCGGGGACTCACCCATGCTGTCTGTGGATGGCGCTGGCTGCGCTGCCAGCTGACAGAGGTGACTAGCAGAGCTGGGCCCTGGGGTGGACGCGTCCTGGGGTGGAGAGGGACCACATGACCTGGAGGCAGGAGTGCCTGTGGGGAGATCATTCTGTGGAGAACAAGGGGTCACAGGTCACTGCAGGGGCCACTCTGAAGCCAAGGAGGGGAGTGGGCGGGGACCAGCACTCGGTGAGCACACCCCCGGAGTGTGGGTGTGAATTGGGTTCACGGTCGAGGGTGCATGCAGAAAGGTGGGGACTCTTGGGGACAGCAATGTGCTCCCCAGACACAGTGACAAAGGCAATTGGGCTGGCAAGATGGCTCAGCAGATAAAGGCGATTGTGGCCCGACAATCTGTGTTCAATCCCTAAAACCCACATGGTAGAAGGAGAGAAATGACTCCCCAGAGTTGACCTCTGACCTCCACGTGTGCACTATGGCACTTGTGTATGCACACACACACACACACACACACACACACACACACACACACAAGCGCGCACACAAGCACACGTTTTTTCTAAAAATGTTCACTGGTTGGTGGTGCACACACCTTTAATCCCAGCACCCAGAAGGCAGAGGCAGACAGATCTCTGTGTTCGAGGCCAGCCTGGTCTACCAAGGGAGTTCTAGAACAGCCAGGGCTACACAGAGAAACCTTGTCTCAAAAAACAAAAAACAAAACAAAACAAAAAGTTTTAACTTAGAAGCTGGGCAATATGTGGTGGTGCACAACTTTAATCCCAGCGCTCCAAAGCAGAGGCAGGGGGATCTCTGTGAGTTGGAGGCCAGCCTCGGGTACATAGTAAGACCATGTCTCAAAAACCAAAGAAATTGACAGACTGCCAGAGCAGTGGGCCCTTTGGCCTCAGAGGTCCTCAGCCCCACTTGGGGCACATCATCCACCTCTGTCCCTAGGGCCCCGAGGGGAGACTTGATGACGGCCACCGCCAGCCAGGCCTCCTCTTTTTGGAGATGTGTTTTGGAGACAGGGCTTGGGTAGCCGAGGATAGCCCTGAGCTGACCGCCTACAGAAGAGGATGACTTTGGACTCCAGATCCTCTGGTGGCCCTGGTGACAGAGTTGACCCTGGTGGGCTGAGGGACACCCTTGGGGCCTTCTCCAAGCCGGCTAGAGCTGCCCTGCACCCCTAAGGTCTCCCTGAGTGGGGAGGGGATTAGGTAACACACGGGAGCCCACAATGGCTGGCAGTTGCCATGGCAACCTGCAGGGGCTGGAAGGCCTAGACACAGACCATCTCTAGCCCCGGGTAAAATAGAGGGCAGAGGGTCTGGGCAAGACCCCCGGGAGGTAGCCCGGACTTCCGGGGACATCTGGGGGGGAAGGGGAGGCCTCTGCTGAATTCCAGGGGCACTCAGACCAGCCGGGACCCAGTACTGGGGTGGGGGGTGTGCCCGCCATTGCAGGAAGTGAGTGACCCAGCTGGGTCCTATTTCTTCACCCAGCTTGGCCACCAAGTTGATTTTAAAATGTTTCCTTGAGACCCTGCAGAGTCTTGTAGAAAAACAAAAACAAAAAACGAGGGGCCCAAAGAATGAAGAAAAAAAGTCAGGTGTGGTGAGCCACCTGTCCCGCCTCAGACCGGGGACCAGGAATCCAATGCCATCCTAGACGACATGAAGAGTTGGTAGCCAAGAAATGTTGTCTCAGAGACAAACCAAAACCAAAACCAAACACACCAAAAAGAAAGCACACAAACGCAAACGAATGGGAAAATCTAGGCTCCCCTTGCCTGGCTGATCTGCTCATGGCACTCTGTCTGTTTCCAGGCCACCCCGGGATAAATAAAACGAGTTTCATGCCTCCCCACCCCTCTTCCGTACCAGGGCTAGGTCTTTGCTTCTGGGGAGTGGTGAACCCAAACTGGAGGCCAAGGAGGCCGGGCTGTCCGCGAGGTCCCTGCGGGCAGGAATGCAGAGGGGTGCCTTCCCACAGGGGGTGGTCGCAGGGCTGGGCGGCTCTGAGGGTTGGTCCTGAATTCAAGAAGGTGACACTGAGCGGGGAGTGGGTGAAGAAGACTCCCACGGCCGCCACGTAGCTCCCCACTCACCGGGGGACCGACCGGGTAGCCTCTGTAAGGGGAGGCGCTCAGCCTCACTCCTGGGAGTCTGAAGCCAGGGAAAGGGGTAGCCCACTTCCGCTGTGGGCCTCAGTGTTCCCACCGGCGCTGTGGCAGGCATCCAGAGACAGGAATTCTCCCCCTCCCCTCCGTCCCCCTCCCTTGCTCAACCCCAGCGGCTCACCTCATCCACCACCAGGTTATAATCGCTTTTGTCTTCATCACTTTCCTGGGGGGGGGGGGGGGCGGGAGACAACAGGGGGCACACAGCCCGTCATGCCCCTGCCTCCACACCATGCTGCCTTCAGGGAGCCTGACCATGCTCACCCAGGAAGCCTTCCTTCAACCTCGCTACCTCTGCTCTGTGACCTTCTCTGCCTCCCACCGCCCTCTGGAGGAACACCAACTTCCACCTTCATTCCCAGATGCTGAAAACGCCTTTCCTGACCCGGACAGCAGGGCAGATCACACTTGGATACAGAGGGAGGAGCCAAGGGTGCAACCTGAACCCAAGTCTCCAGAACTGCTGTCTCTGGCTTCCCTCCCAAGCTCACACCCCTTGTGCCGCTGAGGGTGACGCCTAGGGTCTCCTAGAAGCCTTCCTTCCCTAAGCCACGCCCCCAGCCCCTCCCCGGGGATTCTAGGCGGGGCTCCACCCTGACCACGCCCCCAGCCCCTCACTGGAAGATTCTAGGCAGGTGCTCTACCTCTGAGCAACACCCGCAGCAGCTCACGGTGGAAATATATCAAAACAGCTGCATGTCCCCTTGGCTACAGACACTTAGCAGTGAAGCCTGGTAGGACAAGGTGTCTTTTGATTGGCAGGTGCTCCACAAACAAAGGAGGCTACAGAAGGCTATAGAGTGAGCATCATGGACAGTTCCCAAGGATCTGCTCAGGGGCGAATCCAGGTCCATCTCTGTCTACCCCAGTTTCTGTGTCTCTCTCCCGAACTCACATAAGGTCCTGAGAGATCCTTGTCTTCTGCTCTCTGCTGCTTCCCATTGCCACCTCGGCCGCTAGGGTGCTCCTCTTCCACCAGACTCTCCGGAGGGGAGGGGGAAGCACTCTGCAGGGAGACAGGAAGGGGTAAAGGGTGTAAGGTGGGTTCTCAGACTACATTCTTGTCCAGCAAACCCTGAGTGCCCTCACTGGCGGATTCTGGGCGGGGCTCCACCCTGACCACGCCCCCAGCCCCTCACTGGCGGATTCTAGGCGGGGCTCCACCCTGACCACGCCCCTAGATCCTCACTGGGGGATTCTAGTTGGGGCTCCATCCCTGACCACGCCCCAGCCCCTCACTGGCGGTTTCTAGGCGGGGCTCCACCCTGACCACGCCCCTAGATCCTCACTGAGGATTCTAGGCTAGGCGGGGAAATCTACCCTACCTCAGCCCCAGTGCTGAATTCTCTGGCTCTGTACAGATGGGGAAACTAAGTCCCATGAAAATGCATTACAGTGGGACTTGTAATCCATCAAACACCCATAGCCAACCACTTGAGATTGGGGAATGCGAACCCTCAAACAAAGCCTGAGCCAAGCAAGGAGTGTGCCTGCGTGATGACCCTGGCCGGTCTTACTGAGGCACACCGATTATCGCAGAACTTGAGGAACTGAGGCAGAGGGCTCAGTGCAGCGTGGGCTACAAAGCAAGGCCGTGCCTCAAATTAATCAAATCACAGCTGGCTTGGTGGTACACAATCCCAGAACTAGAGGCCGGCTGAGGCTGCAGAGTGAGAGCCTGTCTTCACCAGGCCCTGGGTTCCAGCCCCAGCACCCCGTACACCAGGTGGGGTGGCTCGAGTGTGGTCCCGTGCACCCGCCCCCCACAGCCATGTGAACTCACCCTGCTCGCCGCTCTGTCCACTGGCAGAAGATGGCAGGAAACCGAGAAAACAGAATTCGGGGTTAGACACCATGGTGTACAGAACAGTTCCTTCCCAGCTCAGAACCCTCCCAGGGAGATGCCCAGAGAGGGTTAGTGGTGTCCCAAGGGCACACAGCAGGAAACTTGAACCCCACGGCTGCAACCCTTACTATCCCTTCCCCTCCCGGTCATGGTCCCTGCCAGCGTCACCCGGGGCCACCCACTCACCTCTGGACCCCTCCGCGTCCACACCCACGCGGTCTTCCTTGGCTGCCGCCGCCAGCTGGGCCTGCGCAGCCAGTGCCCCGGACAGGGCCAGCAGCCCCGAGGCCCCGGCGCCCACCAGGCCGGCTGGGCGCGGGGTGAGAGGTGCAGGGGGGGCGTGAGACAGCGGCTGCAGCTGATTCTGCTGCTGAAGGGGGAGAGGATGGCCAGGGGGGGGCAGGGGGCGCAGACAGGGGCGCGCAGAGGGCGAATGGGGCGTCCCCGAGGCGGTGGGCTGGGGTGACTCACCCCGAGGAGGCTGTTCAGTTCCCCCACGGTCACCTGCTTGGCTCGGTCCACGGCCTGGAGAACCTGCTGCTGATGCTGCGGGCGAAGGGGGCGCTGAGGGGAGGCCCAGTCTGTCTGTCTGTCTCTCTCTGTCCCTAGCTCTGTCTCAGAGGCGGGTATTGGCTGTCCCCCACCTAGCTTTGAGTCCAGGTCTCACAGCCCACGGTCCCCCTGTCCCCTGTGCTCTGGCTCCTCCCAGGTGCTGGGGATTTGAACTCAGGTCCTCATGCTTGTGTGGCAAGAGCTTTATCCACTGAGCCACCTTCCCGGCCCCTCTCTGGTTGTTTTCTGTCTCATGATCAGCCTAGTTAGGTCTCAGACTCCCAGCAATCCTCCTGCCTCGGCCTCCCAAGCGCTGGAATGACAGGAGTCACCCAGCTTCCTTTACAAAAGAAACAAATACAGGAATACACCTTGACTGACGGTCAGAGTCTGGCTGGGGCTGGTTCCGGCCGGTTCCAGACCCTGAGGGCTGCTGGCATCCTCCCATCCTCCTCAGGGTGCCGGGCACACCCCCACAGGTAGCTGCATAAACAAGCACCCACGCACAAAACACCAGTATACCAAGCGCCCACGTGCTAAGCAGCCACATACCAAGTACCCGAATACCAAGCATCCATGTACCAAATACCCATGTACTAAGTACCCACATACCAAGTTCCCATATACCAAGCATCCACATACCAAGCACCCACCCCAGAACGGGCAGCCTAGGACTGGGCATGCAGTTCAGGAGCGTACCCACCCAGCATGTTCATCCCCAGCACTGCAACACTGAATACGGATGAATTCAATACATTTGCGCACACATGGCTGGCGACCCGGCATGGGACACTGGCCCCACAGTGAGGAGATCTTTGCCCACCCTCGGGGGAGGGGCAGTAGGTCCCATGGAGGAAAGCTGAGGACGCTGGCTGCGTAGGGTGCCCACCCTGAGGTAGCACCTGTTCTCACGTCTCTGGAGGAACATCTCCAATGGCCAGCGCCAAGGTCCTGCAGTCAGCAGGACTGAGGAATTGCTCACAGCGGCCACAGAGCTTTCTGATGTTTACCCAGGTCCCCTCTGTCCGCGCTGACTCTGTGTTTTCAAAATCACTGTACTAAAAACACCTAACAAACCTTACTTTTCTGAACCATTGCAAGCGCACAGCTCAGCAGCATGTAGCTCACTCACACAGCTGGGCGGCCTCCCCCATCTCCACCCCCTATCCCAGAACTTCCCAACTCAGCGGTCTGAAGCAGTGTTCCCCGTTCTCTCCACATCCCGCCCCGGATCCGCTAACTTGGGAGTGGGAACCTGCAGCGTGGCCTGTGTGTGGCCCATCCCACCGAGCACCATTCTGCAAGGAATAGGCCCGTAATTGCCCACCTAACCCTCAGGATACCCTAAGCAGGAGGTAAGCACAGAGAGGCATGTGTCCTGCCTGAGGTCACACAGCGCAGGCCTGTGAGCCGTGGGGTACAGGTGTACCTAGCTAACCATCCAGAGCAGAGAGCCAGGGTTAGAGAAGTGACTGAGTCAGTAAAGTGCTTGTGTGCAGCCATGAGGACCTGAGTTCGATTCCCCAAGAGCCCCTGTGGAAAGTCAGGCATGGTGGGGTGTGCCTGTAATTCCAGCACGAGTGAGGAGACAGCAAGATCCTGGGACTCACTGATCCGGCATCCCCAACTTGGCAAATTTCCAGGCCAGACAGAGTCCCTGTCTATTAAAAGGGGGTAGGGGCGGGGCAAGATGGCTCAGCAGGTGAAGATGATTGTAGCCAAGCCCAACCACCTTCCTTTAATCCTTGGAAACCACGTGGTATGAGGAGATGACCCACTCCCGAAAGTTGGCCTCTGACCTCCACTTGTGTGCTGTGGCCCATGCACCCCTCCCAAAAAATAAACAGTGGGTTTGCCCAGTGGTTAACGAACGGGCTGCTCCTACAGAGGACCCGGGTTCGGTTCCCAGCCCCGCCAAGGCAGCTCACAACCGCCTGTGACTCCAGCTCCAGGGGACCAGATGCCCCCTTCTGGCCTCTGCAGGTACTGCATGGACATGGTACGCAGACATGAACGCATGCAAAACACCCAGACATAAAGTTAAATAAATACATAAAATTGTAATAAAAGCAAATGGAGGTGGATGGTACCTGGGGAAGGACACGGAAGCTGACCTCCGGCCTCCTCATGCACGCGCATGCAGACACATGAGCAGAAAGTCCCTAGTCTGCGCCGTCAGCCAGTGTCCTCAGCCGCGTCAGCGTGGCCTCCATTTCCACAGGAACAAGGACACCCACCCTGTCCCTTCCCCATCCTCTGCCCAGCCGCACTCACCTCCTGTGTGAGGAACGGGACCATCTGGGCACAGATCGCACTGAGCCGCTTCACAATTTCAGCCTAGCGACAAGATGGATGAGATTGGAGGGAACAGCCACCTCCACCACCCGGACCCCCAGTGCCCTGAGCATGTGCGAAGCTGACTGACCGGGGAGTCATGGCCTCCTGATGCAATGGGGAAATGGAGGCTGTGGTCTTGCAAGTCAGAGACACGCCACCCCCACCCCCATGGAGCCCTCAGAACTGTGGAACTTAGACGGACAGATCTCGGAGGCATTGTGGTCACTGTCTGAGCCCAGGTGTCCTAACGACGCCCCAGAGAAGCTGTGTGAAGGGTGTGTGTGCCCAGCTGCAGTGCCCCAGCTCTCCTCAAGTCTTTGGGGGGGGGTGTTCTGTGGTTGCCTCTTGTCCCCCACCAGACCTGCCTGTGTCCTTCACCAGGGAAGGGAGCTTACTGCATGGACCAGGGACCAGCCCTCCTGCTGCCCACATCAGCACCAAGACCCACAGAAACCCAGCAGGCCGACCCCCCCAGTGCATCCCACCCCTAGTCCACTCTGCATCTACACAGTGAGCCCAGTGTGGGGCTCTGCCATGGAATCTTAGGTCCTCAGGAGCAGAATCCATTCATCTACAGGTCTCTGAACCCTCAGGACCCCCAAAGTCACTGGCCACTCTGGGGACCCAGGGTTGGCTATGGACCTCTGGGGCCAATCTTCACAATGGAGAGTACATCTCAGAACACCAGTGCCACTCACTCAAGCCTCAGAAGCTCACAGGGTTAACCTTACAACCTGGAGCGCTATCTCAGAACCCTGAGCCCTCAGAACCTTCAGGCCTATCTCAGAACCTCCAGGGCTAGCTCAGAACCTACAGAGCTATCTCAGACCCTCCAGAGCTATCGCAGAACCTCCAGGGCTATCTCAGAACTTTCAGGGCTATATCTCAGAACCTCCAGAGCTAGCTCAGAACTTCCAGGGATGCCGGGCGGTGGTGGCGCACGCCTTTAATCCCAGCACTTGGGAGGCAGAGCCAGGCGGATCTCTGTGAGTTGGAGGCCAGCCTGGGCTACCAAGTGAGTTCCAGGAGAGGCGCAAAGCTACACAGAGAAACCCTGTCTCGAAAAACCAAAAAAAAAAAAAAAAAAAAAAAAAAAAGAACTTCCAGGGCTATCTCAGAACCTTCAGGCCTAGCTCAGAACCTCCAGGGCTAGCTCAGAACCTCCAGAGCTAGCTCAGAACCTCTAGAGCTAGCTCAGAATCTTCATAGCTAGCTCAGAACTCAGAACCCTGAGAGCCATCTCAGAACACCCAGACAATGACACAAAACCCTGTGGTCTATCTCCAAAAGGCAGAGCCAGGCTGAGTCACAGTAGCAGGCCAAGCACAGAGAGAATAGTCATCCCTGGCCTCCAGGCTACTCTCATCAGAAGCACACACAGAATAACACCAGCTCCCGGGGTCCACCACCAGCTCCTGGGGTCCACCACCAGCTCAGCTCCCGGGGTCCACCACCAGCTCCTGGGGTCCACCACCAGCTCCCGGGGTCCACCACAGGCTCCCAGGGTCTACCACCAGCTCCTGGGGTCCACCACCAGCTCCTGGGGTCCACCACCAGCTCCCGGGGTCCACCACCAGCTCCTGGGGTCCACCACCAGCTCCTGGGGTCCACCACAGGCTCCCGGGGTCCACCACCAGCTCCTGGGGTCCACCACAGGCTCCCCAGGGTCCATCACAGGCTCACAAGCTTCCGGGATCCACCACAGATTCCCAGGTCCATCACAGGCTCCCGGGGGTCTATCACACAACTGCAGAGATTTGGCTCTGCAATGGAGTCCCTGCTGGAATGGAAGTTGCCTCCAAGACCTCCTTGGCCTACAGCCCAGGCCCTCCTCCATGGGGACACTCCACTCCCTCTGCTGTTCCTGCTCAGGCCACTGTCCCTAGATGCTGAGAATACTTTTTGTTACAAGACTAAAATCTCTTCCCCTGGCCTTGGGACGGCCCTCTGAGGCCTCCGGAGATGTTTGAGGATGACCTCTGCCCCCGAGGATGTGCGTCGCACCTTCCCACAGACCCCCGTCCCCGAGGGTCACCTGTTTATGCATTTCAATGTTGAGGCCGTAGGACATCTCGTAGTACTGCAAAGGAGACAGCATTGGCCAGTGTGGACAGCCAGCCCCACCCTGGGGACACGGAGTGTTGCTCCAGCCTCGGGAGCGGGGAGTATCAGGGCAGGACATGAAAGCCCTGAGTCCCACGGGGACCCAGAAGGGGAACCCAGAAGGTGGGCCAGAGTTGGGCTCAGAGAGACGGATAAGCAGGCAGTCCCCAAGACCGGGGGTCGGGGGACACCCATAGAAATAGCACCTGGTACCCCAGGCTTCCCTCTTTAGGGAGAGCAGGAGGAGGAGCAGCCAGGGCGGGGACCCCTACCATCACGTAATGCCGCTGCATCTCTGTCTTCTCGCTGGCCAGCTTCTCACACTCCAGCTTGAGGCTGGACAGGAAGATTGGACAAGAAAGGGGGTCACCTCGCCACACCCCTCGTGGGTCAGTTTCCACAGTGACAGGTGGGGGTGCCTGCCCCCCACTTCTTTAGAAACTGTCCCATGCTCTAGTGACCCCAGGCCTACCCTCCTGGGTGGGATCAAACCCTTCCTCAGGGAAGGCTTTCCCAGAACCCACTCACCTCACCTAGGGAGAGCCACCTCCACCATGAAGCCCTCCAATCGGCCCAGTGAGCCCTGCCCCTTGCCCTGGAGACCACGCCCCCTCCACAAGGTCCCGCTCCCTGGGGGGCCTCCCAGTTCCCAGAGCTGGGGGCCCCCCTCACCTGTGGTATTGGGCTTGGAGAAACTGGAATTCCTCTTTGATCCGGTCACAGATTTCCAGGACTGAGAACTTGAAAGGCTGGCCGGACTGCAGCGGGGTCTGAGGGGGACAGAGGGGAAGGACACGGTGTGGGGGGGGTGAGTTCTCGGGCACCAGCAGGCAGGGGTCCCCTCCCTCGTCCTCCCATCCTGCAGCCAGAGAAGGGGATCTCCGTACTTACCGGGTGCCTTCCCTGGGGGTACATCCTGCTGATGGAGAGGTGGGAGAAAGGGCCCCCCAGCTTCGTGGAGGCTTGGGGATGTGGCTAGGGTGCAGAGGTGGAGCTGGGGGGGAGAAATTTAGGGTGCAAACCTGAGGCTGAGCGTAGAATGTGGGGTGCTGGGCAGAGCAGGGGGTAGAATTTGGGGTGCTAAGCTAGAGCTGGGGTGCGGCGAGACTGAGGCTGGAGAAGCTGAGAGAGAAGCGGGAGCTGGGGGAGGGATTTTCACGCAAAGAAAGAGCAGCCAGGGAGAGCCTGCCGGGGGCAGGGGACCCGGACCCCGCGCTGCGCCCCGCCTCCCGCCAGCTCGCCCGGGTCGTCCAGCCCGGGGGCAGCTGCAACCCGCGCCCGCCGCAGGTCCGTGGCCGCCGCCCGGGGTCGGCGCTGGTGGCCGGTGGCCGCGGTGGCTGTGGAGCCGCCTCCCTCCGCGGGGCTCGGCTGGGAGCCGCGGGCGGGACCCGCCTTAAGGTGGCACCGGTCTGCTTCCTTGGCTCCCAGACCCGCTGGGGAAACTGAGGCTTGAGTTAGCGCCTAGTGTTCCCGCCCCACCCCCACGCAAAAAAAAAAAAAAAATGAAAGAGGAAAAAAAAAAAAACCAAGTTAGGCAAAAACCATCTCCTTGTGCACTCCGGGAGCCCTGGGGGCTGCAAGTGGTTTCTCTGAGCCAGCGACACAGTGCCCCATGAAGGACGAACACCCTCAAAGGCGAAGCAGAGACACACACCGATCCGAGGGAGGGCAGACCCCGGCTGTGCTCGCCGGCCAATGCTGCCCCGCTGTGGGGACCTCACGAGTGGCCTCTCTGAGCATCAGAGGTGAAGGACCAGGACAGAGCCCTTGACTTGCATGCTGGTGCCGCCACCAGACCCACTGGGTCTATCAGATGGGGCTCCTAAGGGGGCCAGACACCTCAAATTAGTACACAGGACCTCAGCTCTGGGGATCGAACCTAGGCACTAGAACATCTGGGGGGGGGGCGCTCCACTCTGCCCATGTCCCCAGCCCCTCAGTAGGGAATTCTAGGCTCCAAACCACGCCCCCAGCCTCCTGTTACTTTTGGAGACGGGTCTTGCTCAGTGGCCCCTGCAGAACTTGGGTTTGGAATCCTCATTGTCTCAGTCCCTGTAGTAACTGGGACGACAGGCCTGTGCCATCAGGCTCAGCTCTGACACCAAGCTTAAGTGTGTTTCCCAGAGCTGAGAAGCCACCCGTCACCAGGGAACCCCTCCCAGGGACCATCCCTTGTTTCCAACTCTGGCAGAACAAGAGCGCTCTTACCCCGTTTCACAGAGAAGGAACTTCTTCAGCTCTGGTCCATCATTAAGTCAATCCAAAAACATAGGCCTGGTGCTACTGTGGACTGCTATGCACTGGGAAAGTGGGCAACACGGTCATGGAGGAAGACCACCCCCCATTCATATTAATGTTTGGACCTCTGTGGGCAGCTAAGCCAACTACAGGGAACAAGGGCCTTTATGAGAGACTCATGGGCAGTGCTCTCCAGGGGGAGGATATTAGCTGAGACCCAGGACTTCCAGGATGAAAGGACGGATCGCCGCCCTCTCTGATCAGACTCTGGGAGATGAGCCATAACCAGCCAAGATCACAGCTGGCTGGTCACGAGCTGCGTGTGCAAAGCAAGACTTTAGACAAGCGATGACAGAGACGAGCAAACAGGAGCCATTGGTGCCACAAGTGTGAGAGAGCTCAGTGAGGCTGACACTGTAACCTTAAAAAGTCCTCAGGGCCAGGGGAAGGGGGGGAAGTGACAGGAAGGAAAACCCAGGGAGTTAGCATTCTGAGAGTGAGTGTTAGGTAACTCCCTGGAGCCCCTGCCTAGAAAATCCCAGTGAGGGGCTGGGGGCGTGGTCAGGGCGGAGCCCCGCCTAGAATCCCCAGTGAGGGGCTGGGGGCGTGGCCAGGGCGGAGCCCCGCCTAGAATCCCCAGTGAGGGGCTGGGGGCGTGGTCAGGGCGGAGCCCCGCCTAGAATCCCCAGTGAGGGGCTGGGGGCGTGGTCAGGGTGCAGCCCCGCCCAGAATCCCCCAGTGATGGGCTGGGGGCGTGGTCAGGGGTGGAGACCTGCCTAGAATCCCCCAGTGAGGAGCTGGGGGCGTGGTCAGGGTGGAGCCCCGCCCAGAATCCCCAGTGAGGGGCTGGGGGCGTGGTCGGGGTGGAGCCCCGCCTAGAATCCCCAGTGAGGGTCTGGGGGCGTGGTCAGGGTGGAGCCCCGCCCAGAATCCCCAGTGAAGGGCTGGGGGCGTGGTCAGGGTGGAGCACCCTCAATATCTGAACCACTATGCCCTCCAGCATCCCAGGCTACTTCATTCCCCAGGCCTTTGCAGATTCTGTACAGTGCACAGTTCCTTCTGCAGTGGAACATTCTTCCCGGTTCCCACCACTCAGATTTCCCCTGCGAACCTCTCCTGGGGCCCCCTGAAGCATCTCCTACCTCAGTGGTTCTCAATGTTCCTGATGCTGCAAACCTTCAATACAGTTCGTCATGCTGTGGTGACCCCCAACCATGAACCCATTTCGTTGCTACTTCATAACTGTAATCTCGCCACTGTTATGAGTCCTCATGTGGATATCTGTGTTTTCCGGCGGTCTTAAGCGACCGCAAAGGGGCCGAAACCCACAGGTTGAGAACCTACCACCTGCTGCTCTGGCACATGTCATCTTACTCCCCGGTCCCGGTTCTGCCAGATCGGTTTGCTTCTTACTGATCATTTTTCCTGGCAGGTCGTTCTGTCCCCGTGCTGAGTCCCTCCGTAGGCTGTCAGGAGGAGCCACACCCCCCAACCCCCAGGGGCCTGGCTCAAAGCTAAAGCGGGCAGTGGGGCGAGACCCGAGGAACACACACCAGAAATCTGGGCACACTCCTGGCTCCTGGGGAGTCTGAGAAAACAGTGTGCCCCACCCCGTGCCCAGGCGCCAGGTGGCCCGGGACCCCTGTATCTCCTCTGCCTGCGCCGTCGCCTTGGCCAAACCGCGCTGTCTCCCCAAGTCAAGCCTGTTTGCTGCTATTGGTACCCCAGGCTGGCCTCAGCCTCCTCTGGGGAGTCAGGGTCGCAGGTGCGTGTCGCCACGCTTACACGGGAGTCCTGGCAGCCCGGCCCCCGCCCCCACGCAGCACCCTTCCGTCCAGCGCCCTCGCTGCTCTAACCTGCTCCAATCTGCGGCTCCCCGTTTCCACGGGACACAGTCCCTTCCTAGCAGCGCGTGCGCAGGCCACACCGGGCACCTTCCCTACTCCAGGACCCCTGTCCCACGTGACCTGACTTGAGTTCTGGCTCTGGGACTTTCTCGTGGGCTTGCACTTCCTGGACTCCCCTCCCCTCCCCCTACACTGTCGGCCAAAGATGAGCCCAAGGCCACCGTCCGCAGCTTCCCACAGCCGGGAAGGAACCCAAGGCCAGAGCGAGGCCCCCCGGGGGCCCGCGGGGACTTCCTGGAGGAGGGGACCACTGCCCCGCAGCTGTGCGTCCGGGGAAGCCACAGACCCCGCGCCTCCGTGGAAGCAGGGGTGGCGATCCGGGGCTTCCCACGGGACTGAATCCCAGCACACCGGGAAGTGGGGAGCAGCGCGGAGTCAGCCTGGGCCCGGGTCCCCCCTTTGCAGAGGGGGGCCCAGCGGCTCGCAGTGCGCCCCTGCCTTGGCAGTCCTCCAGAAGCGGAGAAGAGAGGGAAAAGCCGTGCCTGGGCGCCGGGACCCGGACTGCCCGGTCCACCTTAAATCAGACTGGCCGCCCCGCTGCCGGGGACCGGCCTATCTCCGCCGCGGTTGGCCCGGCGCACCAGCCAATCGGCGCCCGCAGCGCCCACATGGGTCTCTGACGTCACCCGGGGTGCTGGCCAATGAGCGCCATGTGCCCGGCAGCCAATAACAGGAGGCGGTGGGCTCCGCTGGGCCAATAGGGAAGCTCCCGGTGAGGCAGGGGACCCGCGTGGTGGTCCCTAAGCATCGTGGGTCCCCCTTTAAAAATAAAAGCCCCCTTAAAAAAAAAATAAAAGGCCGTTTAAGCCGGCCGGGGTGGCGGATTCCTGCTATCCCAGCACTTGAGAAGCTGAGGCAGGAGGATGGTTGCGAGGTGGACACCAACATGGGTTACTGTCTCAAAACATTTTATACTAGAAATATATATATAAATAAGCCCCTTGCCTCAGTGGCTACCTTGCCAGGCTCGGCAGACAAAGCGTCCTTCGGCCTGTCTTAGACATAGGTAAACTGAGGCAAAGAGTTTCGAAGGCACCTTGGACGCCCAGGGAATGGAGGACATTTGATTTTATTATTATTATTTTTTTAATCCCAGCTCGCGCCCCAGGTTTATTTCGTTTAACCCATTAAATCACGGGTGGTGGTGGAGTGGGCTTACAGGGAGCTGGGAGGCTGGACGTGCGCCCGGGGCGTGCCTCAGTTCACCAGGGTGGCGATTGCACGGAGAGGGGCGAGCAAGGGTTCTGGACGGGGGGAAAACTACGTCTCCCAGCAGCGCCCGCGCGCCGCATCGCGCTCGGGCTGTCAATCAAAGTAACGTGGGCCCGCGCAGCCCGCGCCCCCGCCCGCCGCTCCCTCCTGCCAGCTCCCGCTCCCTCCCCGCCGGCTCCCGGCCCGGCGCGGTATAATTACAGCCCATTGATCCGACCCGGGCCGGGGAAAGCGGCTCCCTCAGGGAGGCCAAAGCCTTTGGCTCCCGACAGCGCCAACCTCCCCCTCCCCGCGCCCCCAGCTGAGCCGCTGGGCCACCAGCCAGGCCGGCCCCCTCCTGCTGGCCCAGGGCTCGCGGGTGACCTCCGAGCCCCTGTTCCCCGCCAGGCTTGGCAGGGAAAAAAAAAAAAAAAGAAAAGAAAATCCCGCACACGCGCGCGCGCGCACACACACAATCATTTTCTCCCTAAGAACGTGGGGGCGCCACCCCTCCCCCAAACTTAGGACCTGGTTTTGCCCGAGAGATGCCCCCTGCCGTAACCTGGGCTGTGCTAATCACAGGGCTCTGAGGAGGGCAGAAGCCCCGGCAAAACTGAGCCTGGACTCACAGAGCTGCTTAGAACATTCCCAAGGCTTCCTAAATATGAGTGTTTTATGCTGGGGTTCTGCAGAGAGCATAGGAGTTGGCTCTTAGAAATCTCCCTAACTAAACGCTGGTCAGATTAAAATTGGGGGGGGGGGGGCTCTGACCTCTGCTTGTGGGCCCCCTTGCTTCTTGCTGCTGCGACCTGGAAGTAGAGGGAGGGTGGGGCTGCCTCTGGGAATGCTGGGAGGCACCGAGGTTGGCTGAGGATGGAGGAAGCCACATCTTGCCTAGGCAGTAACTGAGCCGCTAGATAGACAAACGGGGCTTCTGAACCCTGAACCCTGAACCCTGCGCCAAGTGGACCCCGCTCCAGACCCCCTCCCTAACCTGGAGATTCTAAAAAAGACTTACAGTGGGATTAGAAAATGCCTAACTGCAGGGCATGGTGCGCACGCCTTTAATCCCAGCACTCGGGAGACAGGCAAGCTGATCTCTGTGTGTTCGAGGACAGCCTGGGCTACACAGAGAAACCCTGTCTCGAAAAGCCAAAACAAACAAACAAAACAAAAAAAAATGCTTAACCAATGTGACCATTCTACACTCTCCACAGTAAAGGGCCATTTGCTGCCACCCACACCTCACACCCCAGAGAGGCGGTGACTTCATTTCCCCAATATCTGTGATCACCCACTTAAATGTGAATCCCACCTAAACTTCTCCCCTTAGCTCAAGACCTTCCATAGCTCCCCATTGCCTTCAGAAAAATTCCCAAGCTGCTCAGCTATGTGAGACAGGACTCTGGTAATTAACCATGCAGGGACATCAGGGCCCTTGTACCTGGTACAGAAGGACATAGAGGGGCTGGCTGGGGGTGTGGTCAGGGTGGAGCCCCGCCTAGAATCCCCAGTGAGGGGCTGGGGGCGTGGTCAGGGTGGGGCCCCGCCTAGAATCCCCCAGTGAGGGTCTGGGGGCGTGGTCAGGGTGGAGCCCCGCCTAGAATCCCCCAGTGAGGGGCTGGGGGCGTGGTCAGGGTGGGGCCCCACCTAGAATCCCCCAGTGAGGGGCTGGGGGCGTGGTCAGGGTGGGCCCCGCCTAGAATCCCCCAGTGAGGGGCTGGGGGCGTGGTCAGGGTGGGCCCCGCCTAGAATCCCCCAGTGAGGGGCTGGGGGCGTGGTCAGGGTGGGGCCCCGCCTAGAATCCCCCAGTGAGGGGCTGGGGGCGTGGTCAGGGTGGGGCCCCGCCTAGAATCCCCCAGTGAGGGGCTGGGGACGTGGTCAGGGTGGGCCCCGCCTAGAATCCCCCAGTGAGGGGCTGGGGGCGTGGTCAGGGTGGAGCCCCGCCTAGAATCCCCTAGTGAGGGGCTGGGGGCGTGGTCAGGGTGGAGCCCCGCCTAGAATCCCCCAGTGAGGGGCTGGGGGCGTGGTCAGGGTGGGGCCCCGCCTAGAATCCCCCAGTGAGGGGCTGGGGGCGTGGTCAGGCCTAAGTTGCCAGGTCTCTGCTGCCCCTCACAGGTGCTCCACAGGCGGTTACATCCTGGTCACCTGCGGTCCTGGGCCAGTCATTCCTGCTACCTCCCCCTGTCATTGTGAACTCTGCTAGTGCTTTCTTACCTTCCTGCCCTCACCTTCACTTTGTGGTTCCCTGAGGGAGGGGTGCCGGGAGTCAGGGCCTGCCATATCGTAGGTGCTGACAAATGCTGAAGTCGGCCAGGAAAAGAACATGGCTGCAGGGTAGGGGTTGGGTTAGTTGATTTGGAGGGTTTAGGGCTTTCTGGGGGGGGGGGGTTGCCTTTCTGTTGCTGGGAATGAACCCAGGAAGTCACCTACTGGGCCTCGTCCCTCCTTTGTCCTCCTGGGTTGCAGGGTAGTCAGACTTGAGGGTCGTTGGACCCAGGGACCTGTAGGGACCCAACAGCAAAGTGAGGTCTCTCTCTGCATGACCCTGGGTTGGGGGCCACTGACACCCTGATACGGGCCACCTGACATTAGCCACAGCAGAGAGGCCAGAGTGCCACCCAGCAGGCCCTGCAGCCATGGAGGGGGAGCTGGAAGGAGGGCTTGGGTAAGCCGGAGGGAGAGAAATAAAGCTAGAGCGGGGGGAGGAGGAGGGGAGGAGGAGGGAGAGAGGAGAGGAGGGTGGACAGGACGTGGGAGGAGGGGAGGAGGAGGAGAGGGGACGGGAGGGGAGGAGGAGGAGAGGGGAGGAAGGTGGTTGCTGCAGGAGGCGGTCAAGGTTGTCTGGGGCTTGGCTGGCAGCCAGTGGCCTGGCCCAGGGGGCCTGGCAGTGGAGCAGTCTGCAGGGGAGGGTGGGAAGAGGAGGAGGGACCCAGCAGGAACAGCAAAGAATAAAGAGCTTCACAGCCTGAGGGAACAGAGGAGGGGGGTGCAAATCAGAGCCAGAGCTGCAGGAGGACCCCGAGAGAGAGAGTCGGCAGCAGCAACATGGGGCTCCGTGTGTCTGGAGTCTGCGTCCCCGCCCCTGGCTGATGGTGCGCTGCCCCCGACATCACACAAGGACCCCCATGCCCCTCTGTCCTGAGATCCTGAGCCTTTTTCTCTCCAAGCGCTGAGCATCTTCCGGAGACGCTCTGGACCCTGGAGAAGCAGTGGTGCCATGGGGGCCAAGTGCTGTCACCGAGGGAGTCCTGTTGGGCGTCGGGATGGTGAGCTCAGAAACAGCAGAGGAAGACAATGAAGGAGGAGGTGGCCGCCCCCTGCCCACCACTCAGTCCCCCCTCCTCCACGTCACTACTGTCCGCCCCTCTTTTCTCCCCGTACACTAAACGGCTCTTTAGAAGTTGGGTTTCCCCACATGTGCTTGGCTGTGTGACCTGATCCAGTGGCTTGCAGTCTCTGGGCATCTCCTGTTCATCTGAAGCATCAGTGACTGTGCTGGTTTGGGGTGCTGCCTTGCTCTCCCCGACTTACTCTCTCTGCAGAGCCCCCAACAGAAAGTCTGGCGACCCAGAGGGGACCTAGCATCCTTCTGTAGCCTTGTATGGTTTCCTGAGCTTCAGTGGGTCTGTTTTCCTGTCTACACCACAGGAAAGGGGAGTCATTTCTGAGACCCACTTTACCTAGGATGGATCTTAGGGTGCAGCCTCCCAGGCCAGGTGGAGGGGGGCAGTCACTGCCTGGGTGTCCACTCCTTGCTGGGGACAGGGTGGGGGCCCATGGGACCTGGGACCTCAGCCTCATGAAGCCTTAGGGCCCAGGGTCCCGGAGAGTGGCCTGGCCCTGGGGTGAGGACCCACAGTCTCAAGAGTCCCTAGCCACAAGCTGACCCCAGAACACAGAGTGGACGGGGGACACAGACATGGAGTGGTGGAAGGTCCCCTGGGGGACTACACATGGGGAAGCACTTGGGGGGGTCACAGTTCTCCACTGGGCATGAGGCGCTAGGAGCATCACCCCCTCCCCATCCTGCCCCACACCACCCACCTTCCCCCACTTCATCAGGCCACAAGACCAGCCCATCAGCAGATCAATTACCCAAGGTCAGGCTGGCTCGGTGGTGCTCTCCCTGGGGTCCCCCATCCCCAGCTGCTGGCAGAACACTGCCCCCCCCACAGAAGCCCTGGGGGCAAAGGCGATAGTCCCCACCACCCAGGCTCCTCCAATTATTTCCCAGGAGCAGAGGTAGAAGCCTCGGTTGCCCTAGACCGTGGGACTCTGGCTAAAGAACGCAAGTGGCCACAGCACCCCAAGATCCAGGGTGAACTCTGGGCCTTGTGGTCCTTAGGCCTGGGCTCTAGCAACAACGTGCCTCCAAACACAAAGGCAGTCTGGGCCGGTGGCACAGAGGCAGGAGGATCTCTGTGAGGAGTTTCAGGCCAGCCTGGGCTACACAGAAAGACAGTGTCTCAAGAAAACAAACCAGTCCAACAGAAACAGGGCCCCTGAGATGGCTCCGTGGGTAGAGATGATTGTGACGAAGCCTGACGTCCTGGGTTAGATTCCCAGGCCCACATGGTGGAAGAGAACAGACTCCCGCAAGGCATCTGAGTGGACGCACACACACTAAACCAGTCAATGTAAAAAATGAAGCAAAAGCAAATGGAGATTCGTGCCAGAACCTTCCCACGGACAGCCTAGCTTGGAAGGGATCCAGGGAGCACTCAGGCCATCTCTCAGAGGGTAAGCAGGGCTAGGTGACATCCCCAGGGATGCCACAGCCACCTCTGCTCACCCGTGAGCTCTGCTGTGTGACCCTGTGTCCGTGGCTCACCCTCTCTGGGTCCTTGCTCGCCGGAGGGGCCTTTTGTCCAGGGACAGGGGGTGTCCTTAGGAAAGGGGTCCCCACCCCACAAGACAGAGTCAGGGACACAGTGGCCAACCTTTTCATGTCTTTATTTTAAAGGCACAGCTAGACCCCACCCTCAGTACAGCAATCTCCCTGCTCCCAGGGAGCCCAAGACGACTCACCAAAGCTAACTATATACACAGACACTCGTGGGGCTTCGGTCTTTTTATCTTTTTTCTTTCTTTAAATCCCCTTTCTTAGAAGACAAGCTATAGAATACGGGACAAAAAAAGGAATAATAAACAAACCAACTTCAGATCCCTCACGTTTATTCGGGACAGGGAAGAAGGGAAGTCTGTGTGCGCCCACACCCACTGCAGTCCCCGAGCCTTCGCACAGCTTCCTCTCTGTCCCTTTTGTGGGCAAGGGAACCGGGCTGGGTGAGCTGGGGGTGGGGGTAGGTCTGGACCTAGCAGGTGTGCAGCGTGGGAAACAGAGAAGGGGGACGGGGACGACTCGGGGTGCACAGGGCGGAAAGGGACAGCTAGCGTTGCGTCGTGTACATTCTGGGCCAAGATTGGTGGCTGTGGCCCGGGTAAATGTTGCAGGTGGGGGACTTCTTCCTGCTCCCTGTAGCCTGGGGTGTCCCTCTGGGGTCCCCTAGGCCCACGGTGCACAGCAAGAAGGCTGGAACGAGGACTGGGGGTGGAAGCCTGGGTAGTGACCGAGCTGTGTGCTGTGTGGCCCTCGGAACACTGAGTCCTCTCTGTGCCTGTCTCCCCTCCCCCCTCCCCTCCCCCTCCCCAGGAGCTAATCCGACTTCTCGCCGTCATCCTCCTGGTGGGTGTCCCCATCGTGTCCGTTCTTGTCCTCCTTAGAGAGGTGGGTCTGAGAGCCCAGCGCGGAGAGTGACAGGAGGCCGGTGCCCGCGCTGACGGCCGGGAGCGAAGGCGGCTGGAGCCCCACCGGCAGCGGTGTCAGGGGCAGGGCCAGCGCCTGCAGCTGGGACAGCTGGTGAGCCTGGAGCTGCTGCTGCGGGGTGGGGGGGACGGGGTCAGCACAGGGCGCTGTCCCCTGCCCATCCAGGTCATCTGCCTACCTGTGTCCCCATCATCCGTCCCCTGCCCATCCGGGTCAGCTGTCCTTTGTCCATCCAGGTCACCTGACACCAGCCCATCCGGGTCACCTGTCCCCTGCCCATCCGGGTCAGCTGTCCCTTGTCCATCCGGGTCACCGGCCCCTACACATCCGATCACCTGATACCTACCCATCTGGGTTACCTGTGCCCTGCTCGTCTGGGTTATCTGCCCCCCCAGGGCACCTGTCAAGACACCTGCCCACATGGGTCCCCATTACCTGTCAATCATCTGCCCATTTGTGTCCTCATCATCTGTCTCCTGCCTATCCGGGTCACCTGTCAGTCACCTGCCCACCTGGGTCCCCCATCTCCTGTCATCAACCCACGTGGGTCACCTGTCCCCCGCTCACTGGGGGCTCCGACTTACTCGGATGATGGAGTTCAGCTCGGGAGCCGTGACCTGCTTGGCTCTCTCGATGGCTCCCAGGACCTGCTGCTGATGCTGGAATAGGCAAGGGGAGGGGACAGAGGGGTCAGGTGACTGTTCTCTCAGGCAAAGGGACAATCAAGTGAGAAAGGGATTGATGCAAAGAAATGGGGGACGGGGGAGCTTCTGTGCAGGGGCGACCACTGGAATGCACAGGGAAGCCTGTCCTAGGTGCTCAGGGGGACGGCGCTGGGATGGGCAGGGCCTGCGGAGGGCAGGGCCTGGGGAGGGCAGGGCCTGGGGAGGGCAGGGCTTGGGGTGGGCAGGGTTAGGAATCCAGCTTGGGGGATTTCTTCTAAAAGCTGGTCTGCAGGAGCCACCTGCCCACCCAGGTGCCCCATCTTCTACCCCCTGCCAGCTCACCCGGGTCCCTTTTATGCCCTGGTGACAAGCAAGCCCCCCCTCCCCACAGGGGTCTGACCCTGCTGCACTTCTCTTTGCTAAGTTCAGAGAGGGAAGGCTTGTGCCCCCAAGGGCGCCCAGCAAGGTGCCGAGGGAACCCCACTGCCCCCTGCCGGTGGCTTGCTTACCTCCTGTGATAAATAGGGCAGGACCTGGGCACAGATCCCATTCAGCCTCTTCACGATTTCAGCCTGGAACACACGTGAGTTCCCCTCAGTGCCTGGGGGACACTTGGAGGGGACGAGGGCTGAGGCCATGCCAGCGGGCCACCCAGGCCCACCTCGGGTGGGGGTAAGAGGAGTGGCCTTAATTCTCTGGGAGTCACAGGGCACCGCGGTGACGGCGGAGGGAACGGAGGCTCACCTGTTTGTGCATCTCGATGTTCAGTCCATAGGACATCTCGTAGTACTGTGGGGTGGAGAGAAGAGCGTCATGGACCATAGGGGTGTGGCCTTCTGGTGGCCTGGCTCTCACCGCACATCCCAGCATTCCTCGCGCGCCCCCCCCCATCCAAGGAGCTCCTATTTGTTCTTCAAGACCCCTGCCACAATGCCCTAAGACCCCAGCAACCTCCCCTGCAGGGAACTACAGGTCCTGTGGGGGTTAGGAGGGCTCCGGTCACGGAAGGGTTAAGAGATGCCGAGCCCGATAGCCTGGAGGGAGGGGACTGGCGGTGGCTTCCCGTTGCTTCCGGCTAGCTGGCTGCCCTGACTTCCACCGCCGCCGCCGCCGCCGCCTCCGGCCACCAAGGACAGCGGGTCCTGGCAGGCCCAGGGTGCGTGCGAGGCGGCGGTTTGGCACCTCGGCCACTACCTGGGCTGGCAACCAGGCCACCCTCGGCCGCGGGGACTCAGCAGCAGGCACCTGCAGTGTGTGGGGAGTCTGGGGTCGCCCGCCCTGACCCCCGGGCCCCCGAGGGGACTTTACCATGACGTAATGCCGCTGCATCTCTGATTTCTCGCTGGCCAGCTTGTCACACTCCAGCTTGAGGCTGAGGACACACAAGGGAGGCTGAGGACCCTCCACCAGCTAAAACCTTTTTGGTTTCTGTTTTTGAGGCAGGGTCTCATGTAGCCCAGGCTAGCCTTCAACGCACTATGTACATAGCTGAGGATGACTTTGAACTCCCGATCCCTCTGCCTCAGCCTCCTGCGTGCTGGGCGACAAGCCTGCATCACCAACTGAGCCCCAGCTGTGAGCTGCAAACTGAGAAGCAGCCAAACACCACATCTGGCTGCACTGTAGGACGGCCCCGGGGTTTTCTGCAACCCTGGGCAAGCAGGGTTGCCTCAGTTTCCCCCACTGTGATATTATGAGAGCATTCTCAAGGAAATAACAACCACCAAGGCAGAGGTGCCTTTGTGAGCGACTGATGAGGTCTGCAGAACTCACCCTCCATCTTAACATGTGACTCAGTGGGAGCCCAGAGAGGGTGAGTGAGTGGTTCAAGGTCACACAGCCGGGCAACCGTCCAGGGACATTCTCCACACACAGACAGACACAGCAGAAGAGACTGAGGTGGCCAGGGCTGAGTGGGACAGAGCCAGAGAGGCCCCCTAACGATCCTGGCTTCAGGAACCGTCTACATGGCCAGCCCTGATGTCTCCCTAGTTGAGTTCCCATGCTGTGTGATTCTAGGCCAGCGGCTCTACCTCTCTGGGCCTCAGTTGCTTCCTCTTTGAAGTAGCCAGGACTGTGAGGGGTCAGCGGGGTCAGAAGGCCTGTGGCTTGCTGACAGCGCTGGCCACCAGGCCTGGAAACCCACGCAGAGGAAGGAGGGAAATGACACGCCCCCCCCAGTTGTCCTCTGACCTTCACACTGTACATGGCACCCCCAAAAAATGTAAGAAATGTTTCTTTTTAAATCCAGAAACAAACAAGGAAAAAAAAAAAAAACACCTTAAGAACGTGAGAGAGACAGGAGGATAGCCACGAATTCTACCCTATCTAAAAAATAAAAATCCCAGCACTCAGAAGGCAGAGGCAGGAGGATCTCTGTGAGTTCGAGGCCAGCCTGGGCTACAGAGCGAATTCCAGGACAGCCAGGGCTGCACAGAGAAACCCTGTCTCGAAAAACAACAGCAACAAAGACAGACAGACAGACAGATAAATAAAAGCAGCCACAGGGCATCTCAAGGCCCTCACCAGGCCAGGACCCACCCTGGCTGGTCTAGCCTGGTCGCACAGCTGAACCTGTTTTCACAAAGTAACTGAGTATCTTTGAATGGGCTAGCACCAGGGCTCAGCCAGTCCAAGCGACTGCGGTTCAAGCACAAGGACTGGAGTTCGAATCCCAGCTCCAGTCCTGGGATGCCCAGGCTTGTGTTATGTTCTCCCACTCGGTGAGGGTTGCAGGGGCACGGGGGGTCGAGAAACCGAGGGGGGCACCCCTGTCATGCGGTGGCTACTAACACACACACACACACACACACACACACACAGGAATAAATAATAATAAGTCTGGACCGGGTGTGACTCAGCCGTGAGCAGCAAGAGAAAGGGAGAAAAGACAAAAATTATCCCCAGGGAACTTATTCTAAAGTGTGGATGTTGTTCCCGCGGGGGACTTCCTCACCCTCACTCCACACAGCAGGGAACCCAGGCCCAGCTCACAGCAGCTCAGAGAGGGCATTCTCCTTGGGGATGGTGCACAGCAGCCTGCGGATCCTGGTCAGCCAGGCTCGCCCTGGGCGGACCACGGACCATGGATCCAAGTGGGAGACCAGAGCCCCGGGGGTGGGGGTGGGGTGGGGGCCTGCAAAATGGCAAAGCTGGGGGTTGTGGCCCAGCAGGGAGCTCACAGGCCTAGCATAGGAAGCTCCTCTGGACCCTTTCCTTCCGTGTCAGCTCAAGGTCATCCTTGGCTACAAAGGGAGCTGGGGAAAGCCTGGGCTACATGAGACCTTGTCTCAAAATAAATACCAAAAAGTAGAAATAATAAAATTTTTTTAAAAAGCTTCACAAAATCTGAGATTTCCTTTTTCTTGGAGAAATCTGAAGGTCTTTCAAAGTCTTTATTATTATTATTATTATTATTATTATTATTATTATTATTATTATTATTATTACATTGTTGTTGTTATTATTTGTTTCCTGAGACAGAGGTTTGCTCTGTACCCCAGGCTGGCTCAGAACGCCTCCATCCTCCATCCTCCAGTCTGTGTGTCTGAGAGCTGGAATGTCGGGTCTGCACCCCCATGCCCACTCACTGTTGGGGTGTAGGGTCAAATGGGAATCCTGGGCCACCCTCTCCCCAACCCCCCAGCTTCAGGCTGCTTCTGTGCTGTGCAACCCCTTGGAAACTGCTGACCTCTCTGGGCTTCGGGGTGATCAGTTTCACACATGAGAAACAGGAAAAGGATTTGTGGGAGCCCACCGGCTGGAGGGTCTGTGGGACACCAGCAAGCTCCCCCACGCCACAACTGGGCAGAAAGAGAGAGCAAGGCTGTGTGAACCTGGGCTGGTTGCTCACTGGGGACGCAGCCTCTGAAGCCATGAGCACCGTGCCTCAGTTTCCTCCTCCACACTATGGGGCTGCTGGTTTGGTTTTGAACACGGGGTGGCATGTAGCCCAGGCTGGCCTCCAACTTGCCAAGTGGCTGAGGACGACCTTGAACTGCTAACCCTCTAGCCTCCACCCTTCCCAGCCTTCCTCCAGGCCGCAATCCAGGACAACTCCTATATTCTGAGGTGCGGGCGGCCCCCCGGCCCGGCTCACCTGTGGTACTGAGCTTGCAGCAGCTGGAACTCGTCTTTGATGCGGTCACAGGAGTCGGAGGTGGTGAACTTGAGCTGCTGGGGGAGGTGGGAGGAGCCCTGCGGGTGCGGGGTGGGGGTGGGGGTGCGGGAGGGTGAGCGCCCCGCCCGCACACGCCCCACTTCCTGGGCTGTTCTGCAGGCCCCGGCAGCACTCTCCCAGGGAGCCAGGAGGGGGCTGGGAGGCCCCCAGGCAATGGGGCGCTTTTAGCGCTGCTCATTTGGGGGGGCATGCACCCGTGTAAAGGAGTCATCCCTGTCCTCCAGCTGCCCCCTGAGGGGTCCCCAGCAAGCCCCTCTACGTCAAGCACCGGCCTCCTTTCAAAGCCAGCTTGGAAGACGCACCTAGCTACCACCCCACGTTTCCTGGGGGTACCCCCATCACACCTGTTTCCTCAGCGGTGTGCTCTTCCAGGAGGGGGCCCCCCCCAAAGCTGCCCAGCCCCAGGGGTGCCTCGTGGGGCTCCCCCCCCATGCCCCAGTCAAAGCCATGGGGAGAACACAGGCCTGGGAGTCGGGGAGGGAGCTTGTAGCTGGGGGGGGCGCGGGCGGGGGGGGGGCGGGCGGGGGCGGGCCGAGCGGTGTCCCTGGGGGTGAGGGGATGCACAGGGCTGGCATCTGAGGACACTGGGCCAGGAGTCGGGGTGTAAGATCCTCGCATCTGGGGAGCAGAGTTAGCGTCTGGGGGGCAAGGTTGGGAGCTGGGGTGGGAAGCAAAATGGACCCTGGCTTGGATGTGGGGGGGGGACGGCGCCTGGAGCTGGGGGGGACAGGCGTTGGGGGGGGGGCTCGGGCTCCGGGCAGGGACACCCTGGGCATTATAGGGGCGCAGGGTCCCCCACACTCTGGTGCTGAGGGTGCAGGATGGGGGCTGGGAGGAGGCAGGCCTCTGGGGTGCGGGGCCTGCAGCTGGAGGACGCAGGGCCAGGCTGGGGGGTGGCGCTGGGCCCGGATGGTGACGCCAGGCCCGACCAAGCTGGAGGGAGAGGCAGGGGGTGCGGGGCCTGGATTCGGGGGGTGCGGGGCAGCAGACTTAGGGACAAGGCAGATCTGAGGTGGAAGGAAGTGCAGGGCCTTGGACTTGGGGGCAGGCCGGTCTGGAGCTATTAGCGAGCTGGGCCTGGGGGGTGCAGAGCCCAGAGGTGGGGGTGCAAGGTCTCAGGCTGGAGGACATGCGCGGCCTGGGTTTGGGGTGCTGCAGCCCTGGGCCTGAGCCCCAGGGCTGGGAGACAGGCCGGATGCGGCTGGAGTGGGGTGCGGGGCCCTGGGCTGGGAGACAGGCTGGTCCGGATCCTGGGGGGAACCTTGGAGTCGGGATGGGCAGGGGGTGGGGAGGCTCGGGGCCGGGATCAAAGTTCAGGGATCCGGGGCTGAAGGATGCAGCGCTGGGCCGGTGGTGTACGCACGGCCTGGGCTGTGGGGCGCAAAGACCCTGGGGACAGAGCCCCGGGCTGGGGGACAGGCCTGTGGGAGCTGGGGGCGCGTGAGGAGCCCCTGGGACAGGCCCCGGGCGGGGAGACAGGCGGGATCCGAGCTGGGGGGGGGTGCAGTGAGCCGAGCTGGGGGTGCAGGGCGAGCTCCGGGGTGCAGCGCGTGGGGTCCCCCTTACCGAGTGCCGGCTTTGCGGAAACATCATGTCAGTCGCGGGGGGCGCGGGCTGCGCCCCGGCTTGGGCGGCTCGGGGGGCGCCGGGCGGCCGCGCTTTGTCCCCGATCGGCAGCTCCGGGGCCCCGCGTCCCGCCTCCTGCGCCGCCCGCCGCCCGCCCGCGCCGCCCGCGCTATTGTGTAATGGCGACGCGGTGCCGCCCGGGCTCCCGCTCCACCTGCCGCGCCCGGCACTGCGCAGGCCCGGACGCCCCACCCGTGACCTTGGCCCCGCGCGCCCCGCCCCCGCCGCGGCCCCGAGCCTCGGCCCGAGGCCTGCCTCAGTGCCCCCCCAACCCCCCCGCCCGCCACAGCCCCCAGGCCACAGACCCACAGCCTGGGCGCCCAGGCTCCAAGGTGCATTTATGGAGCGCCTATGATGTGCCTCGTCCTCTCTGGAACGGGGAGGGTTGGGTTGGCACGGCTTGGGGGGTGCCACACTGCTCAGCACTGTCTGTGGGACGGTGACCCTCGTCCCACAGATGGGGGCCAGGCCTGTCATCCACTGACTGGGGTGTGGAGGCAGGAGGATCAAGAGTTCCAGGCCAGCCTGGGCTAATCGAAACTGGATCTCAAAACAGCAAAAAAACCTAAATCCCAGTGCAAAGTAGGTTGAGGCAGGTGGAAGCCAGCCTCATCTACACCGTGAATTCCGGTACAGCCTGGGCTACATGAACCCCTGTCTCAAAACAACAAAAAGTTAAAGAGAGCCACAGGAACTGGGGGGTGGCTCAGGCCTTTGATCCCAGCACTCGGGAGGCAGAGGCAGGCGGATCTCCAGCCTGGTCCACAGAGTGAGTTCCAGGACAGCCAGGGTTCCATGAGTGCTTTCTCAAAAATAATAAAAAGTAATAAAACATAAATATATAAAAGGAAAATAGCTAATACCCATTATCTCAACATTTCAGAGCACACTGAAGCAGGAGGATTCCTACAATTCCAGGCCAGCCTGAGCTGTATAGTAAGGCCCCCTGTCCCATACAGGAGACAGACAGGGACAGATGCCATCAACTGCTATGCTCAGGTGGCCCACAAAGCTAGAGAGGAGGAACAAGTGGCCGCCAGGCCTGGTCCACTCCTGGGAGTTTAGGTCTGGACTCTGCCCCCGAGCCAGGCCCCAGCCCTGTTTTCACGGGTCTCACTAAGTGACCCAGCCTGTCTGACTTTGAACTTGGGGTTCTTCTGCCTCAGTCCCCCAAAAGCTGGGATGGCAGACCTGGGTCAGGACATTCCTGTTTCTGGTTTTTATTTATTTCGTGCATCATCCCTGAATGTGAGTCTGGGCACCGTGTGTGAGCAGCACCTGTGGAGGCCGGAAGGGGCGTCGGGTCCCCAGAACTGGAGTCACAGGCAGTTTTGAGCCCAGTGTGGGTGCTGGGAACCGAACCTGGGTCCTCTGCAGGGGCAGCCAGCGTGATAATTGCCGAGCGTCTCTCCAGATCCCCTGTCTGCACCAGGCTCCGGTGTAAACACTTGAACAGGAAGGATCTACCAGTGTCCCTAAGGGAGTTGAGAGCGGGAGGCAGAAAGGGAAGTTGTCCTGGCCAAAATCACACAGCAGGTGGCGGAGGGGGGTGCAGACTCGGGTTCCACTGTGTTGAGCCTTTTGAGGGGTGGCATGAAGGCAGGTGACTCTGGGACACTGGCTGGAGCGCCATGTGAATTCTCTGTGTGTCTGCGGCCCTGTGGGTGCTGACCACTATACCTGCCTTCCACCAGCTCCACACTGAGTGACACCTGTCCCAGACACCCCAGCTAAGACCTGGGTTCACAGCAAGTGCTCGCCATTCACCGTGGGAGGCAAGCAAATGAGGCAGGCGAGAAGCAGTTTGTTTGAGGCCAGCCTGGGCTACATGAGACCCTCCCAAAAAAGCCTTGTCTAAAAATCCCAGAACGGGGGCTTCAAGCCATCACCCGAAACAGAACAGCTCAGGCCAGACTGGGGGAGTCTGGGCTCCTCTGATGCCCATTCCCCACCCCATACTTGGTCTGCAGCTCCGAGTTCTTGGGGACACTCAGATCCTCCCCGATGGACACAGAGGATCTCGGGGCTGCATGTTGACCAGTGTCCAGTTAGTGAGGCCAGGTCAAGCAGAGACTCCTTGACCCAGGGTGGGGGTGGGAGTGGTGCGGGGAGGAGGGTGGGAAGGGGAAAGGGGGAGGGAAGGAGTAGTGGGATGAGGGTGAGAGTTGGGGGGGAGTGGAGGTGGGGGGTGGGAGGGGGGCTTCTTTGTCCATTTGTTTCCTCTTGAGCATTTTTTGAGCCCTGACTGCAGGGTACCTTAAACCTGAGAAGGCACCCACAGGCCTGACGCCTGAATCTTCCCCCTCCCACCCCGTGCTCCTCCAACAGTGCCAGTGCTCCTCCAACAACCCTGCCCCAGGGCCTTTGCACAAGCCGTGGATGATTCCTGTGTCATCCAGTCAGGGTCAAAACTGGATTGTGGACAGGGTATATTTTTAGGACTTCATATGACATTTTCTTCTTTTTGGAGCCAGAGAAAGTGGTGACACACACCTGTCATCCCAGCGCTTAGCAGGCGGAGGCAGGAGGATCAGAAGTTCATGGACAGCTTCAGCTACTTAGCGAATCTGGAGCCAGCCTGGGCTACATGAGTCCTTATGTCAAAAACCTGCGGGCTGTGGTGGGGTGCTTGTCTCTGGCTGAGCACAGGCCCTGGGATCCCCAGCGCTGCAGACAGCACACGCAAGCCAGACTGCACCCTCGCAGGCCCCCTTGGGGTCCCGCTTCTCCGGCACCCAATGGCGGCTGTGATCTCTGCCCTCCCCACCTGTTGGTGCTGCGTGCATTTAAGTATTTAATCTGCTCATCTTGTCTTCCATCTCCAAAACCTAGGACAGGGCCCAACTCTCAAACTACTTGTCTTTATTTTTATTTATTTATTTTTCTTTTTGACAAAGGCGGTCATGTAGCCCAGAATGACCCCCAACTCCTTAAGTAGCTGAGGCTGACCTTGAACATCCGATGCCCCTGCTTCCATCTCCAGAGTGCTGGCGTGCACCACCACCCCTGGTTATTCAGGAGCTCGTGGCCCGGCCGGGAGTGGGGGGACACAGCTGGACTGGACCCCCCCATCCAGCCTCCTCAGGGGCTGCAAGTTGTGTTGGTGAATTCTCAGGGGGTCACCTGTCGTTTTAGGCCTTGCCTAGGCTCCCCGGGGACAGTGTAATTCGGAGGCTGAGTGTGTCTGCAGAGACACCGGGGTTGTGTGGGAGCAGGGAGGCCTGGCTTACCCCCTCTGGTCTTCCCTGGTTCCTAATGTGTCCTTCTCCAGGCTTCTGTTTGCGGGGTGGCCCCCAGGAGGCTGAGGCAGGGGGTCGGGAGTTCAGGTCCATCCTCGGCTACTCAGTTGAGTTTGAAACCAGCCTGGACTCCCAAGAGAGCCTGTCTCAAAAAACGAAAGTATTGCAGCTGGGAAGTCTCAGGTGGGCGAGGGCTTACCACACTCCATGAGGACTCGGGTTCAAGGCAGTTCATGGCTGGGCTTGGTGGCAGAGGTGCTGTTCCAGGGTGCAGGAGGCGGGCACAGGAGGATCCCTGGCCTGCCCAGCCTCCTCGCTGCATTCCGGGTGCAGAATAAAGTTGACGGTGCTGGACAGACGGCTCAGTGGTTAGCACACCAGCTGCCCCTGGAGAGGACGCAGGTTTGGTTCCCAGCACCCACACGGGGCTCACAACCGCCTGTGACTCCAGTTCTGGGACCCGACGCCCCCTTCTGGCCTCTGCAGGTATTGCAAACACATGCACAGATATCTGCAAACAACACACACATATAAAATAAAAATAAATAAATCGCCGGGCGGTGGTGGCGCACGCCTTTAATCCCAGCACTCGGGAGGCAGAGACAGGCGGATCTCTGTGAGTTCGAGGCCAGCCTGGTCTACACATAGAGAAGCCCTTTCTAAAAAATAAAATAATTCAAAACCCTAACATAAACAAACAAAGAATCAGCTTGGTAAGGAGAGAGGCCAGAGCGCATCCTGGTTCCCCTGACTGACTCTGCCGGGTGGGGACAAAGAGGGCAGCTCCGCCTGCCCCTTGGACACCCAGTGTCCCCAGTGACCAGTGAGTTCTGTAATCTGGAGATGACAGTTTTTCCAGTAGGAAGCGGCGGCGCTCTGAGGGGCTCAGAAAGGTCAATTCAGGGCTCAAGGGATGCACAGCTTCCTGAAGAGCAAGATTTGAACTAGGGTCGCCTTGGAGGACTGTCCGCAAGTGCTGGCACTGAGCTGCCGGAAATGTGTGATGGCCACCCTGCGTGCACGGGGGTGACGAGGGCCACCCTGTGCGCGTTGGCGAGGGCCACCCTGCGGGCACGGGGGTGACGAGGGCCACCCTGCGTGCACGGGGGTGACGAGGGCCACCCTGCGTGCACGGGGGTGACGAGGGCTACCCTGTGTGCACGGGGGTGATGAGGGCTACCCTGTGCACGTTGGCGAGGGCCACCCTGTGTGCACGGGGGGGGGGGGGTGACGAGGGCCACCCTGTGCACGTTGGCGAGGGCCAGGAGCCCACGACCTGCGCTGGGACGGCCACCGCTTGCCCTGGTCTCACCGCATTGCTTCTTTCGGGGGTGATCTTGAACACACACGGTTCCGTCTCTCTGTCTATGACGTGGGTGTGACACCGACCCACTTCTCAGTTCGGAACCAGCCGGCTCCGCAGGTGCATTAACCCCTAACACTGGGCGCAGGGGCCGTCATCCCCAGAAGCCCCTCTGTCCAGCACCAGGAGCCCCCAGAGTCCTGGTCCGTGGTGACTCCGCCCCGCGGACGCAGGTGACGTCCCAGCACCCCGGGACCAGGAGCCCGTGGCCAGGACCACACCCAATTTTTAACATCTAAATTGATAAAATGTCGGAAAGCCGCAGAAGGCTGCAGTTCCAGAACCGTCCACACGGGGGCGGTGGCTCCCCAGAATTGGCTGCCGCTCGCCCCAAGGCCGGGGGGAGGGTGGTGACGTCATTTCCGGGTTTGGCTAGCTCGGGCTCCGTCGGTCGGGTGCTTCAGACTGACGCAGCATGGACCAGCAGGTTAGGCCAGGGGGTCCCCTGGGTGATGCAGACACTGCACAAGGTTGGGCCCTGCAGGGTGCTGAGCTGAGTCCCCGCCTCCACCCGTTCCATGCAGGAAGCTCTCCCAGTGTGACAGCTACAGTCTGGGGTCTACACTGAGGGTTGACCCGACCTCTCCGCTGACCACGCCCCCAGACCCTCACTGGGGGTTCTAGGCGGGGCTCCACCCTGACCACGCCCCCAGACCCTCACTGGGAGGCGGGGTCCCACCCTGGCCACGCCCCCAGCCCCTCACTGGGGGATTCCAGGCGGGGCTCCACCGTGACCACGCCCCCAGCCCCTCTCTGGGGATTCTAGGCGGGGCTCCACCCTGACCACGCCCCCAGCCCCTCACTGGGGATTCTAGGCGGGGCTCCACCGTGACCACGCCCCCAGCCCCTCACTGGGGATTCTAGGCGGGGCTCCACCCTGACCACGCCCCCAGCCCCTCACTGGGGGATTCTAGGGGGGCTTTTATGAAAAAGGCTGTAACCTATCACAGAGGAGTTTTTGTTTCCCCCACTATTCATTATCAGAGTTTCTGAGATAGGGTCTCATGTGGCTCTGGCTGACCCCCAACTCACCATGTAACTGAAGACGGCCTTGAACTACTGACCTGCCTCCCAGTGACAAGCGTGCGCCACACCTGGTTTATTTCCCTAAGGATGGAACCCGGGACCTTGCATGTGCTGGGCAGGCACCATGTCCTGCTGATGTCGTTGGTGCCTGGCACTGTAATCACCGTCCCTGCTCCTGGGTGCACAGAGAGGCACAGCCTGGGGAGGTCACTCCTGACCAGAAAGCCCCCCCTGGGTCATGCTGTCATCACAATTTGGCACAGGAGGCAGAGGCAGGAGGATCCTTGTGAGTTCCAGGCCAGCCTGGGCTACGACGCAGTGAGATCTCGTCTTAAGATATTTTTTAAGGGGGCTGGTGACATAGCTCAGCAGTTAAGAGCAGAGGACCCGGGTTCAATCCCCAGCGCCCACATGGCAGCTCACACCTGTCTGCAACTCCAGTTCCAGAGGACTGGACGCTCTCGCACAGACATGTGCAGGCAAAACACCGGTGTGCATAAAATAAAAATAAATAAATTATTTTTTAAAAAAAGCAACATCAGTACATTTTTTAAAAGATATTTTAAGAAATGAGAATAAAGGAGAAACAAAGATTTTTTTTCTTTCTTTTTTTTTTTTTTCGGTTTTTTGAGACAGGGTTTCTCTGTGTAGCTTTGCGCCTTTCCTGGATCTTGCTCTGTAGCCCTGGCTGTCCTGGAACTCACTTGGTAGTCCAGGCTGGCCTCGAACTCACAGAGATCTGCCTGGCTCTGCCTCCCAAGTGCTGGGATTAAAGGCGTGCGAAACAAACATGTTTTAATTCAGGCAGGACGGGGTGAGCCCAGGGCTCCGAGGGGACGGCTCTGCGGGTCACGCGAGGCACAAGTGGCACTACAAGGACACTGTCGCTCGGGGCTGGGTGTGGGGATCAATCTCCAGGCTGTGCAAAGGCCCTGGGTCCCCACCCAGTGTCCCATGCGCTCCCCCAGACCTCCTTACCTTTGGGCTCGGAGGCAGGGAGCGGCCTCGTCCCTGGCCTTGTCCCCAGCCTTGTCCCCGGCCCATGTGGGTCCCATAAACCCTCCATCCCGGGTCCAAGGGCAGGGCTGGGAGGAGGGAGCGGCGGCCCCGGGTGTGGCAGCCTGGACTTCGGCTCTGGGGCCCCCGGTGGGGGTGGTGCCAGGCCATTGCCTCTGCTCGGGCCTCAGTTTTCCTCAGCTGCCCACAGTGCTCATGACTTCGAGACCCAGGCTCACTAAGGTCACAGGGTGACTCCTAGTCTCTCCTGCTCGGCAGGCTAGTCCGTCATTCTCCTGACTCAGTCTCTCAGTTGCTGGGATGACAGGCCTTTTGGATTCTTTTATTTATTTAATTTATTTGCTTGGTTTTTCAAGACAGGGTTTCTTCAGACTCACAGAGGTCCGCCTCCCTCTGCCTCCTAGTGCTGGGACTAAGGACCAGAGCTACCACGCCTGGTGCTTTTTGGATTCTTTACTGGCCTTGGGTGTCTACATACACACGGGGGCTCAGGGTGTCACCATCATGGAGTTATAGCCTGGTTTCCACTCCTAAAGGGTCCACGGCACTGAACACAGATGGAGGCACATTCGTCAGCCCAGCCTGCAGGCGGCTGAGGCAGGAGGATTGCTGTGAGTTCCAGGCCAGCCTGGGTTACAGAGCCTCAGGCCATCTGTTTGTGAGTCGATCCCCTCCCCCAGTGGCACGCGCACGTGCAGCCACACGGAGGCCGGAGCAGCACAGGCCACATGGTGTTCTCCTCTGCCATGTTGCCCTGGGCCAGGGTGTCTCGGCGACCCCAGTCGGCCAGGCTGTCACTCAGTGCCATAGGTGGGCGCTGGATTTGAACTCAGCTCCTCAGGTTTGCATGGCTCTCACCGGCTGAGCCCCCCTCAGAGTCTGGGACCCTTGCTTGATGATAATTTACCGAGTGAGGACCCCTGACCCATGAACCCCAAACAGAGCAGAGCGGGGGTGGGGTGGGGAGGGGCTCAGTGGTACCTGAGGGGGCCAGAAATCAGAGTCAGAATCCTGGGAGCTGGAGTTACAGGCCTGTAAGCATACGGGTGCTGGGGTCGAACCCGGGTGCTCTGCAGGAGCAGCCAGTGCTCTAACCGCTGAGCCATCTCTCTACCCCCACCTCCCCATTTTTTTTATTTGTCATGTTGCCCAGGAGGACTTCAAAGTACCAGTCCTCCTGTGCCTGTATCTGGAGTGGTGACCACCATCTGCCCCCATGGGAGAGAGGTAATACCACTGGGGCTCAGAGGTTAGCGCACCGGCTGCCCCTGCAGAGGACCCAGTTAAGTTCCCAGCACCCACACAACCCCCTGTGACTCCAGTTCTGGGGGCCCAACGCCCTCCCACAAACATGAATGTAGGCAAATCATCAATGCACATAAAATAAAAATGAATTAAGAAAAGGTACCGGGCGGTGGCTTGCGCCTTTAGGGGGGCAGAGGCTCGGGGATCTCTCTGAGTTCCAGGCCAGCCTGGTCTACAGAACGAGTTCCAGGACAGCCAGGGCTTCACACAGAAACCCTGTCTGGTCCAGGTGAGGGGAGGAAATGAAAGAAAAGGGAGCCGTGTATACACACAAAAATAAAAGTGACCGGGTGTGATGGCGCATACCTGTCACCCAGCATTCGGGATGCTCAGGCTGAGCCTGTGAGCTGCAAGGCGAACTTTGACCTCCTTGGGCCACCGGGAGCCCCTTGTTCAGGCGGTGAACACCTGGGGTGGGGACAGGGCCCGACAGAGAGTTTCGGGGAGTGATCTCCCCACACTCCCAATCAGCCGGTTAAGGGGACTTTGACCCTCCCCTGCCCCTTATCTCAAGGCTGAGATCAGTGTCTCTGGACTGGGGGACAGCCCGGGAGCAGGGCCCCGCTCCTGCAGGCGACCTCACACCCCAGAGAGCGCTTGGCTTTCAAGTTTTTCGTTTCTTTTATTAACATCCCAAACGTACTGATTGAGTGCTGAGTGTGTACTCATGTCCTTCTGGAAGCAGGAAAACACTTCCCGGGTCTGTGAGTTAGTCCACCCATAGGGGACTGGCTCCACCCCAACGCCTGGACAACATAAGTCGGTGCTTGGAATACAGTAGGTGCTGTACCAATGTCTGGTATACAACAGGCACGGCATCCATGCTTGGCATACGTTGAATATTGGAAACACTCAGCTCATGTACTGTCTTGAAAGGGGCAGTTTTGTATATAGTAAGTGCTCTCTTAGTGCCCGGCTGGTATACAGTAGGTGTGACATTAATGCCTCAGCTACAGCAGGCTACAGCAGGCTCTCAGTGCATACTCTGCCAGAAGCACTCCGTTCACACTTGTGACCTGCCTGGTACTCAGCGGCTGCTGCACGAATGTACCGCACACACAGTAGGGCATGCGTTTCTGACCCGCACACAGTAGGCCTGCGTAAGAATGGGCGGGCGAGCGAGCCAGGCCAAGGCGTTTCCGCACATCTGCAGCCGGTGATGGCCGCTGAGGGCGCTCAGGCCAGGTACGAACTTCGGCCTCTCTTCCCGGCCTCGCGCTCCGAGAGGAGCCGAGCACAGCCGAGAAGCGGCTCCCCGAGCCGAGAGGAGCCGAATGTAGCCGAGCGGCGCCTCCCCGAGCCGAGTGCAGCCGAGCGGAGCCGAGTGCAGCCGAGCGGAGCCTTTCTGGAGGAACCGAGCTCCGACGGGCGGTCTTCCCCATTCCCACAATCCTCGGCGTCCGCGCCCAGCGGCGGACCGCTCGACCCCTTCCCACGTCGGCGCAACCTCACGCGCGCCTGCGCTGCGCCCCCGGGCCCCGCCCCCGACCGGTGAGGCCCCGCCCCCGGCCGGTCCTCAAACCCGGTCCCTGCGGCGCGCGCGCAGCCGTGCGGCCCCTCCCATTGGCCGCGCCGCCTGCCCGTCGCGGGGCCCGTGGCAGCGCTTCAGGTCGTCGGGCGCCGGCGCTCGGTGGCGGCGGCTGCGGGTGGCGGCGGCGGTGGCGGCTGCGCTGCGCGGCGCGGGCGGCGGACGCGCCTCTGGGGCCGGGCCGGGCCTTGGGGGACCGGGGCGAGTCAGGGTCGGGCCGGCGGCGGCCGGGGGACCGCGACGATGACTCTGGAGTCCATGATGGCGTGTTGCCTGAGCGACGAGGTGAAGGAATCGAAGCGCATCAACGCGGAGATCGAGAAGCAACTGCGGCGGGACAAGCGCGACGCCCGGCGCGAGCTCAAGCTGCTGCTGCTCGGTGAGCCGCGTCCCCGCGCCGTGGGACCTCGGTCATGGGGGCCGGGTGGGCGACCGGGCATCCGGGCCCTGCCGGGGGTCCCCGCGCGTGCAGGGCGCCCGCGCCCGCCGGGGTCTCCGGTCTCGGTGCACAGCCCCGCGCGACCCCCCTCCCCCAGCCCGCTGCCCACGGCCGGCCGGGCCACCCCGGGTGTCCCCGGAGCAACTGGTCAGCGCTGCCCCGCAGCAGTCAGCCCTTCCGGGATCGCTGCACCCTGAGCTGGGCAGGTGGCCTGGGCCTGCAGTGGCCAGCCTCCGCCGTGCAGTCCCCGGGGCTCAGCCTGTGCGACCCTTTGTGGCCAGCCTGCCTGTTGCCCAGGCCTCGGATTCCTTCGGGGCCAGCCTCCTGCCTCGGATATCCGAGGCGAATTTCTGCATCTCCTGGCCACGTCGGGCCCCCATCACACTTGAGGACTTGCTTTCTGTCTCAGAATTCTTGCACGGAGCTGGCCCCTGGCCCTGCCGCACCAGTCCGCTCTCCCCTCTCCCCACATAACCTCAGGTTGCGACCTGTACGCAGCCCTGCCCCCCCGTGACACCCCTTGGGCTTCCAGATTCCCCAGGATAGTTCCCACCTGGTTGCACCCTCTTCTCTGCCTCCAAGGACTATACCCCAAAAAGGTCCTGATTTGCTCCAGGCTGGTTCCTTTCATGGTTACTCCCCTGCCTCCCTCCCTGTTCTGTAGATTTCTGAATTCCTCCACATTGGAGCCGGGTGCGGGAGAGTGGGTGGCTTTTCTTCTTTGGGCTTCTGTTACGCCCGAGCCCGGGGGTTGTCACCAGTCAGCCTTGCAGCCTCCCTGCCCCTGCCCTGTCTTTCTGGGGTCCATTCTTGTCCTCTCCTCATGCTACCCACCCCAGGGAAGTTCAGCCAGTGTCTTCCGCTCACTGGGGTTCTGACTCCTCAAGGCCCACCTGTTGCTGGGAGCCAGGGAGCCTAGGTCCAGCTGTCTTCTTGTTATCACCCCAAATAAGGGCCCAAAATGAGGGCAGGGTGGCCTGGGCCCTGAGGGGGTTTACAAAACAGACAGGCTGGGGAGCCCTACCTGCCCCTCCCAGCTCCTGGGTGAGCTGCGGTCCAGGAACGGAGGCCCAGGGCAAAAGGTAGCCTTGGAGGACCCGAGGAAGGGACTGTCGGGAGCCTTTGAATAGGAGTTGTGTGTGCGTCGGGGGTGGGATGGGGGTGGGGGGCAGTGGTGCTGGCATTGTTGCAAGGGACAGGTGGGGGGACACACTGTCTCCTGTTGCCGTGGCCCGTCAGGTTCTCAGGGTAGAGGAGCCGCAGTTACTTCCCCCCAACACGCTGGAATTCCCTCAAAGCTGCCTTCCAGAAAGGGAGGGGCAAGGAGAGGACAGAGCAGCCCAGAGCGAAGAGCGGTGGCCCCCAGGTAGCCATTTGGGGGGCACAGTGTGGCCCTAGTTAACCTCTGCGGAGGGTCAACAGCTTTCTCTTGGGGACAGTGGTGAGCAGCCCCATGAGGATGACATCAGGTGACTGAGCCCAGTGGTGTGTTATCCCAGCTCTGTCCCTTCCCCAAGGCTGGCCTTGAAGTCCCCTTGGATTCAGGGTTCAGGGGTGCTCCCTGGCCCCTCTGTGTTGTGGCCTGGCTGAACTGGCCGGCAGCTGGGGGGCTTCGTGTTGACCTGCACACAGTACCATGCCTCCATCGCATGAACTTTATTCTTGGTGCCCCCTGTGCCCTCGGAGCACCTAATCTGCACTCACACCCTTTCCACAGAAGGGTCCTGTGCCTCTAGTGGAGTCTGGGACTGGTGCACGGGAACAGAAGTGTAAGGGAGACTTTGTTGTTTAGTAGGGACAGGCGCGAGCATTGGGCACTGCTCAGGGCCATTCCGGGAGGGCTTCCCGGAGGAGGTGACCATGACCTTGGCTCTGGGGCACTGGAGAAGTCCATGGTGCTCAGAAGAGTGACCGTCCTAGCAGGCTTTGGTCCTGGCCATTGGAGGGGTTCCTGTGATCAGGGCAGGGAGAGTCTGCCTGTGGGACCCGCTCCACCCTCCTGCGAGCTGTGCTGCTGATACACTGTCCCTCATTTCATAGCAGCTGTCTGGAGGGTGGAGACCCTGTGGCCCTACTGTCAGGGTCTGCCTGGGGAGGAAGCAGGCCAGGGATTACTGTCCTAGAACGCTGACCTCTGGAGCAGGCAGGGTCCCTGTATCCTGAGCAGTCAGTCCCTTCGCACAGCCACCTCTGTGCAGGGTTCTGGCCTCTTCCTCAGGCTTGAGGCCACTGCCCTTGTACTGGTCTGCACCTGTGGGGAATGGCCTGAGAGTGGGTTTGTCCACTGGTGTGTCCCGTCCCATCCCGCCAGTCCCCATGTGGCCTAGGGAGATTGTTCAGCCAAGCAGAGAGGTGACTGCCCGATGTGCCGGCTCGTTCTCAGGGTGGGTGTCCTGGGCACTGCAGGGTAGTGAGCTGCATCCCTAGACATCACTCAGTGTCCCCAGGCTTAGATCCCCATCCCCCGCCAGTCACGCATGGTGGTGTCTGGTGTAAAGTAAGAACTTGCAAAACCGACTGGTGACCAGAGCGAGTTCTCAGAACTGAAGCCATAGGACTGACTGCACACCTTCCCCTTGCGGGGTGACACACTCCTGGCTTGTCTTGTGACACTCTGGGTAGTTCTGGTGGTGACCAGTGATGCGCGTGGCACTAACTGGAGAGGTCCTTCTAGTGGGCAGTTGGTCCACGGCCACTGGTGGTGCTGCTGTTCTGAGGTCCTCGTGGCCCTCAGGCTCTGCAGCGCCGTGGGGCCTCTGCCTCCCTGTGTGGCTCCGGGCTGGGGCAGCGCGGTGCTGCCACTGGGGAGCCAGCCACCCAGAGCTCTCGCTTGGAAATCCCTGTCCCCGAGGCTCTGCAGGGCTGGGCCCAGCTTTCTAAATAAAGCAGGCGGTTGGCTCCCAGCTTCCTGTCCCGAGCCGCGGGCTGGGCGGCCAAAGGCCGGGGATCCGGCGGGGGTGGCCCAAGGGCTGGGCTGGCCTCCTGCCCTGGGAAGGAGGCCTCAGCTGGCTCCCTACTTGCTCCTGTCCCAAGACCCTGGTGGCTTCAGGCTACTCCCCAGCAGGCCAGGGATGTGCCGCCCCTCCCCACTGGGGTCCTTGAACTGATTCCCAGCAAGACATATTTCATCCCCTGCACCACACAAACCAGGTGTGGGATCACAGGCCTGGGAGGTGAAGGCAGGATCAGGAAGGAATTCAGGGTCATCTCAGGCTACATAGGGAGTTCGAGGCTAGCCTGGGCTGTATGAGATCCTGTCTCCAAAAGAGGGGACAGGTTATATCTAAGGATTTGGGGTACCTACCAGTACAGTGGTGTCCCCACTTTGTGATGAGACCTATCCTGAGCCAAAGGTGACTGGGGCAGTGGTGGCCAGCTCAGCCCTATGCCAACAGTTCCCTAAGACTCTGCTGTGGCCTGCGGCCTATGAGGACAGTTTGCCGCTTTCTCCACAGAGGGGCCTCTTGCTCCAGCTAGGACCACAGTACTGATGGCCCTGCCTGGGACAGGCTGTGGCCCTGGGAGCATGGTGAACGCAGACAGAGGTAGCTCAGCCCTGGACCACTTGTGCACTCTTCACCCGTGACTGGGTGCCTTCGGGGGACCCTTTATGTCCCCAGGAGTAAGCCATCCAGGGTATCACTGGAGGGACAGCAGGCTGGGGGTGTGCTGCAGCACTGGGGGCTGGTGGGTTCCGCTGTAGTTGACCCCCCATGATTGCCAAGGCTCAGAGAAGGGCTGAGGGGTCTGCAGGAGCTGGGCTGCAGCCTCCCTGGCCCCCAGGCAGTGGCCCAGCCTGGACCAGGCCAAGTGTGTATAGGGTGGGGCTTCACTGTTCAGCATCCTTGCTGCCCTATGTAGCTGTGTGTGCACAGGTCTGTGCCTCAGTTTCCCCAGGGCTAGGTGGGTTGAGAGCTGGTGGGCGCCTGCATCCAGCCATTGCTGACCACAGCCATTTGTCATCGTTGGGACTTTTCTTTTGCCGTTCCCTGGTGCCTGCGTCACCACACACAGGCCTCTCTTGGAGACACTCTCCTTGAGTGCTGGGGACACAGTTCCTGGTCGTTCCCTGTGCGGCATCCCAGTCCCTGCAGGGCACTGTCCTCAACGTGCTCCAGGATGGGGTGGAGGACCAGTGCTCTCTGTCCAGGTCACCACTGTTTCATGCTCTGTGTCCCTTGCTTCACACATGGCACCCACACCCATGGACTGTGTTGTTCCTACGGAGTGGACCCCTGGGCCAATGGGATCGGCTGCTCAGGGTGTATAGGGGACACCCTGGACTGTCCCCCCGCAGGCCCTTCAAGCTGCCCTGTGGGGGTGTGCTTTGGTTGAGATCACGAGTAGTTCTTTGGGTATCAGGCCTCAGTTTCCTCATCTGTCAAGTGGGAGCAATGTCCTTGCGTGGTAGGAAGTACTGTGGTGTTCAGTGTGAGGCAGCGTGGCGATTACTGCAATGTCCCCCTGCACACTTGTGTGTCCTTGGTGACTGCCTGGGGACCCAGTGCACCCACAGCAGTGCCCCAGGATCAGTGGGTGCACCTGTGCCAGGTGCAAGGGTTTCGTCTGCATTACGTACGCCCAGGCTGGTGTGGTGCTGGCATCCCCAGACCCCATCTGTGCAGGGGGCTGAGCACACTGGCTTCACAGGGTCTGAGGTGGCTCTGTGACAGGATGTGATCACTCTGGGGAACACGGGGCTGTTACGTCATGGCCATCCTCAGGGGCTCCACATGGTCTGCAGTGGGCCCCTGCCTTCGGCCTGCCAAGGTCCCAGGTGACAGTTGGGTCTGTCCACATTTGACAGCTGAGCCCATGCCATGACAGTGTCACCGTGGCTGATGGGGACAGCCCTTGTCACGGCTGTCACTTAGCACAGCCCTGTGATGAGGAACTGCACCACCTAGCAGCAGGGATGAGGGCCAGGGTCTGGGCTTCCTGATGTCCCCCTCCCACCAAGTCACCTTGTCCCTTCTGTGACAGCTGGGCAGCCCAGCTCTGTCCCAGCCCGAGTATTGCGGTTTGAGCCCACAGGGTGCCCTGAAGGGCCTCGTGGTGGACACAGGGTCACTGGCTTGGCACTGTTTGGAGACAGGAGCCCGATAGGCATCATTAGGTATTGCAGGGAAGCCCCGAGGGACTGGAGATCCAGCCCTGTGTCCTCTCCTTTGTGACTCGCCCACAGGAATGGGGTTTTGTTTTCTGTCTCATAGCCCAGGCTGGCCTCACACTCACTATGTAGCCCAGGCTGGCCTCACACTCATTATGTAGCTGATGGTGACCTTGAATTTTTGATCTTCCTGCCTCCGCCTAGGAGGAGCGAATGCTGGTGAGCCTGGTTTATAGGGTGCTGGGGATGGAAGCTGGAGCCTCATGTGTGCCCAGTAGGTACTCCACCACTCAGCTGCAGCCACAGCCCTGATTTTTCTTGAGCCCTGGGCTCATTATGTAGCCCAGGCTGGTTTCACATTTCCAACCCACAGTGCAGTTTTAGAGTTCCATGCATTCCCTCCAGGGGTGTAAAGCTGGGAGGCCAGACCTTCAGCCTCCCTGGGTGTGGCACACACCTTTAATCCCAGCACTGGAGAGGCAGGCAGAGCTGTGAGTTCTGGGCCAGCCTGGGCTACATGGTGAGATCCTGTCTGAAAAAAAAACCAATTTAAGAAAACCTTCCAACATGTGATCAAGACAACTTCTGTCAGCAAGTATCAGCTGCAGAGTTACCAGGCCTGGTACTGGTGCTTGGGGACATGTGTAGGCAGGATAGGGTCACACCAGACTTCTGTGGCTCTGTGGAGTTCCATAAAGGCTTGTAGAGGCCCAGCACAGGGGACAGGCCCAAGAGTGGCTTCCCCGATGGTTGTGGGGTGCTCAGTGGGGTACAGAAGGTTCATCTGGGCTGCCGTGCAGTAGATGGCATGAACCCTTACTATCAACCGCTGGTGTGGCCTGTGACCCTCTGAGGCCATCAGTGCCCACACCTTGGGGCCCCTGGGAGACTTTGCCACCAGCCCAGAGATAAGATTGCAGCAGCAAGTCCAGAGGCTGGTGCATGTGGCCAAGACTGTTGGTGGCAGCATCACCCTTACAGCTGTGATTTTTCACTACCCTGGGCACTGTCATGAGACAGGGATGGGAACCTGTGGCTTAAAGCCACAAAACACTGATGTGTTCAAGCCTGTCACGTAGTGACTATGTGACATCAGGCACCTAAGGTTCCGTGACTCAGTTCCCTCAAGTGGGTCTCAGTGATAGGTCCAGTACTGAGGCTGTGGGTGGGGTGTGAGTCTGGGCGCTGCTGTAGCTTGAACTCCACATCAGCTGGGAATTGCACTTCCTCACCTGACTCCAGGTTGGGTGACCTGTGTTACTGAGGGTCTCCGTGGGGAGGTGACAGACTTGCTAGTGTACAAACATGTGGCTCCGTGTGTCCCAGCGTCACCCAGGATGTGAGGGGCATTCCTACCTCTCACTTCACAGTCTCTGGTGCCAGGACCCATCTGGCAGTCTCTGTGAGGTAGCTCTGATTCCCACGTCCAAGATACTGAGACACTGAGTCCATATATGAACACTGGGCCAGGGAAATGGGTACCACAAGCCAGTGTCTGCATGCCTCCAACCCCATTCTCCCACTCAGGTACCCATCTATCGACCCACCCATCCATCCATCTACCTATCCATCCATCCATCAATCCACTCATCCACCCATCCATCCATCCATCCATCCACCCATCCATCCATCCACCCATCCATCCACCATCCACCCATCCATCCACCTACCCATCCACCCAACCACTCACCCATCCATCCACCTACCCACCCATTCACTCACCCATCCATCCATTTATCCACCCATCCATTCATCCATCTACCCACCCATCCATCCATCCATCCATCCACCCATCCATCTTCCCACACATTCACCAATCTTTCCATCCATCTACCCTCCTACCCATCCATCTACCCATCCATCCATCCATCCACCCATTCATCCACCTACCCATCCACCCAACCACTCACCCATCCATCCACCTACCCACCCATTCACTCACCCATGCATCCTCCTACCCACCCATTCACTCACCCATCCATCCATCCACCCACCCACCCATCCATCCATCTACCCACCCACCCATCCACCCATTCATCCATCCATCTATCCATCCATTCATCCACCTACCCATTTATCCACCTACTCATCCATTCACCCATCCACCCATCCATTCACCCATCCACCCATCCATCCATCCACCTACCCATTTATCCACCTACTCATCCATTCACCCATCCACCCATCCATTCACCCATCCATGCACCCCCCCATCCATTCATCCATCCACCCACCCATCCACCCACCTACCCATCCATCTATCCACCCATCCATTCATCCATCCATCCATCTATCCACCCATCCATTCACCCACCCATCCAGCCAGCCACCCAGCCACCTATCCATTTACCTATCTATCTATCCATCCATCCACCCACCCACCCATCCATCCATTCACCCATTCACCCATCCATCCACCCATCCACCCACCCATCCGTCCATCCACCTATCCATTCGTCCATCCATCCACCCACCCATCCATCCACCCATCCACCCATCCATCCATCCATCCATCCATCATCCATCCATCCATCCATCCATCCATCCATCCACCCACCCATTCATCCACCCACCTACCCATCCATCCACCCACCCACACACCCATCCATCCATCCATCCATCCATCCACCCTCCCACCCTCCCATCCATCCATCCATCCATCCATCCATCCATCCATCCACCCACCCATCTACCCATCCATCCATCCATCCATCCATCCATCCATCCATCCACCCACCCATCTACCCATCCATCCATCCATCCATCCATCCATCCATCCATCCATCCACCCAGCCATCTAGCCATCCATCCATCCATCCATCCATCCATTCAGCCAGCCAGCCAGCCAGCCACCCACCCTTCACCCAGCCATCTGTCTGTCCACCCCTCTCTTACAGCATCTTCTCCCTCCTCTTGCCTTCTCCCCAGGCTGGAGGCTCTGTCTCTGTCTCCTCTCTCCCCAGGTGGGGAGGTCTCAGTGGCTTGTTTGAGGTCTGGCTTGTGGCAGCCTCTCTTGGCCTCTGCTGTGATCATGCTGTGTGATCTGCCAGTTCCAGTCCTTGTCCTGCTCTGTGTTACCCCAGATCTTCAGGTGGATATGGCAGACCTGGTGTCCCCAGGTGGATGAACACCTGCAGGAGGATGCCTGCTGAGGACCACAGGATACATGGATTCGATGACTTTATCCTGGTGTGTTTAGGTCATGTGTTGCTGTCTGTGGGCTGAGGTTTGAAGCAGAGATAAGTGGTGTCAGAACCCCCAGGGACACCACGTCCAGCATCCTCAGGGAAATGCGCCAGCCGGGCGTTCCCCAGCCCTTGCTCTGTGATCCATTGGTACCCCAGGTCTCCTCACATCTGCTGCCAGTCACCAGGTGAACCTGACTCTGCCCTAGGCAGGTAAGGCATGAGGTGCTATGGGGAGAGCTAGCTGGCTCTCAGTCAAGGAGAGGGACACCAGCCCCAGGGATCATCAGTGTCACCCCCGTCCCTGGTCATGGACACTGGGTATTGTATGTGGTCCCAGGTATGACTTGGGTCTGGTGCATGGGGGATCCTGAGCCTGTACCCCACCCCTGGATGCTGGCTGACAGGACGTGACATTGGCGAAGTCAGCTCCCAGAAACACACCCACTGATGAAGCCACACAGTGGAGTGGCCCAGCCTGGTTACTGGGGCCAGCCACACCCTTTTGCTGGGCACACGCTGTTTGGTTGTAGCCAAGTACCACAGGGTGAGCTAAAGCCTGGACCCAGCCAGGCCTAGAGTGGTGTCCAGCAGCCTGAGCTCCTGCTGGCCTTGGGTTCCTCTGGTGGCCTTCTTTGGTCTGGACCCATCGTTCCAGAGGCCTCTCTCCGCCCAGTGTGGTGGCCTGTCATCTTTTGGCAGCTGCCTGCTTGCGTCCTGGGGCAATGTGTTAGGCCGAGCTCAGTGGGCCCAGGGCTGGACACTGGGACCTACTGGTTGCTGGCGAGGGCACACTGATGCCCACGCGTCTCTGCGTGCATGAGTCATGGAGCAGAGGCAGTTTCAGTAATTTTTTCACATGAGTGCAGTGCCTGTGGTGGCCACAAGAGGGAGACAGATCCCCTGGAGCTGGAGTTAAAGCTGCCTTATGTGGGTGCTGGTAGCCCAACCCAGGTCCTCTGAAAGAGCAGCAAGCTGTCTCTTAATATTTAAAATCTGCAACTCCAGAAGGGACAGAGCTCTAAGGGGTTCCATGGAGTGGGGACACTCTGTCTTCCACAGGGTCCCTCACAGCACTGTACCCTCTGCCCCTCTGTTGAAGACCCTGCCACTGGCTCGGTTTATGGTAGGGACTCCATGCAGCTAGCCTAGTATGGACTGCCATTTTCCCTGCCCAAGAGCTGGAGTTCACATGTCTACATATGTGTACCTGTGACAAGCCTGAGAGCATGTGCAGGCATATGCATGAACATGGGGACGTGGGGATGCTCACGCTGAGGCCCTGATGTCACTTTTGTGGTCCTTTAAACTGAAGTAGTAGACAGTGTCTGTACCACCTGGTGTGAGTGGCCTGCAGTCCCTTGCCCATCATGTCCACCATCCACTGTCATCCATCATCGATAGAACAGGACCTTTCTATTGGGGCGTTTGCCCCAGGCTACTCCGGCATGGGGTGTGGACTCTGTACACACCTGCTGATGTGCTTACCTGAGCCCACAGCCAGTGGTTCTCAACCTTCCTGATGCTGCGACCCTTTAACACAGTTCCTCATGCTGTGGGCCCCCCACCATAAAATTACTTTGTAGCTACTTCATAACTGTAATTGTGCTACTGTTATGAATCATAATGTAAATATCTGTGTTTTCCTATGGTGTTAGGCGACCCTTGTGAGAGGGTCATTTGACCTGCAAAGGGGTCACGAGCCACAGGTTGAGAACCACTGGGCTACAGGTTTGCATTAGTTTTTTGTGTGTATTTATTCAGTGTTAGGGATGAAACTCAGGACCTCACTCAGGTCAGCTCCAACACCAGCCCCTCACTGGGGGATTCTAGGTGGGGCTCCACCCTGACCACGCCCCCAGCCCCTCACTGGGGATTCTAGGCGGGGCTCCACCCTGACCACGCCCCCAGCCCCTCACTGGGGGATTCTAGGCGGGGCTCCACCCTGACCACGCCCCCAGCCCCTCTCTGGGGGATTCTAGGCGGGGCTCTGTCTGTGAGGTACAACCCTACCCCTATTTTTATACTTCTGATTTATTCTTGGCATGAGTGTGTGCTTTTATTGCACTCGTGTCCCCACAGGTGCATGTGTTTGTGCACCTGGAGGTCAGAGGTTAGTGTTGGGTGACTTCCTCGGTCACTCCTGCGCTTCATTGATCCAGTCCCACTTGAGCCCAAGCTAGTTTAGCCAGGGATGCCGTGTGTGCCCCAAACACTGAGGTTACAGGTGGACACCCACCCTCATCTCCTAGGTTTCTGATGGGTTCGGGTTCCTGACGCCGTCCTCATGCTGACGCAGCCCCCCTGTACCGCCACAGTTGTCCCCCGTCCCCAGCCCCCCACCCCCCACCCCCGCCTCCTGTTCCTTCCTCGGAACATAAAGTGGAGAAGCTGTCGAGGGCCACACGCACATGTCAGCCTTGACCTTTGCACGCACGTTCATATGTGTGCTCGCACAGCTGTGCACACAGGTGTGAATGTGTGTAAACATACACGTACACCACACAGCAAAGAGTTGGTGGTGTCCTCTCCTTTTCAGTGTGTAGACCAGGCTGGCCTGGAGAGAGTATTGTTGACTGCTGACCTAACTAACACCCGGGTTTGGGGGTTTGGGACCCTTTCAGATTTGGATGAAACCCCTGAGGGGATGTCTGCAGGCACTCCCCACCCAGAGAGCTGCCACAGCTCAAGCACAGGTCCCTAACGTTTGGGACCAGCGCATGGGGCAGGGGAGCCACTGCCCACTCTTCCATTGCTGCACTGGGGTGCCAGGAGAGCTGCATGCACAGCAGGAGGCCGTGAGCATGTCCCCAGGTCCTCTGCCGAAGCCAGCAGCCTCTCTGGGGCCAGCCCTGGGTGGTTCCTACCAGGGCCAAGTACCAGGTACACCTTCAGGTATAGGAGGTGTGGGTAGGTTCCATGCAGAGAGCAGGGTTGGGGTGCCCAAGTGAGCACCCCCTGTGCTGGCCATATGTGGGCCTTGCTCGTTGGTTGCAGGGGGTAAGTGAGGATTAATAACTGATCTCGGGGACCTTCTGTTATCGGAGCTGGTGGCCTTAGGCCGTGGCAGGGCTCAGAGACTCAGGGTCCGGGAACACGCTCGTGACATCCCTGCCTGTGGCAGTTGGTGAACAGGCACCCCGTGCTCCTGAGGGAGCACCCTGTGTTCTCAGGTGGGAGCCAAGCAGGATCCCTTGGGTAGGTGGGTTGGGAGATCCCCTTGAGGTGACTGCAAAGGACCCAGCAGTGCCCTGCAGTGGGTGGGCGGGGCTTTGGTACGCATGGTGACTGGTGCGGTCTGCAGGTACTGGCGAGAGCGGGAAGAGCACCTTCATCAAGCAGATGCGCATCATTCACGGTGCCGGCTACTCGGAAGAGGACAAGCGCGGCTTCACCAAGCTGGTGTACCAGAATATCTTCACCGCCATGCAGGCCATGGTGCGCGCCATGGAAACGCTCAAGATCCTCTACAAGTACGAGCAGAACAAGGTGAGGGCCGGGGCGGGGCCTCGGAAATGGGGATTGGTAAGGCTGACGTTCAGCGTCACCTGGCCACTTCGAGACCCACGCCCACTGTACTTTTTGTTTTGTTTTTGTTTTTGAGACAGGGTCTCACTGTGTAGCCCTGGCTGTCCTGGAACTCACTCTGTGGACCAGGCTGGTCTCGAACTCAGAGATCCGCCTGCCTCTGCCTCCCAAGTGCTGGGGTTAAAGGTGTGCGCCGCCACCGCCCAGCTTATTTTTTCTTGAAATTGGGTGGAGCTCAGAATCTTGGGCCTGTTAGGCCTGAACTCACACCGAGCCAAGCCCCCAGCCCCTGTGCTGTAGAGACAGGGTCTTGCGCAACAGCCCAAGCTGGTCCTGCAGCTTGCCATCCCTCTGCCTCTGTCTCTTAAGGGCCAAGTATTGTCTGAAGAACCTTGAGTCAGATCATGGGGACCTGCAAGGCCCCTGGTGTCAAGTTAGGGTCCTGTAGTCTTGGATGTGGGTGTGTGGCTCTCAACTTGCTTGGCTTTGGTGTCTCCGCAGCCTCTTGACCATGGTTGTCCAGGAGCCTAGGGTCTCCTTTGAGCCTCAGGTCTCGTTGGTGCAGGGAGGCGGGTAGGAACTGCAGCCCAGTGCTGTGGATGGGCTCTGCCTTCTGGCCTTTTCCACAAGCAGGCCGATGGGGGCAGGTTCTGCAAGCTTCCTGCCCTGCATGAGGGTCAGGGCAGCCACTGTCACGGTTGGGGTCCTTCCCACTTAAGGACAGGCAGATGGGCGGATGCTTCCCCTCTGGGGTTCAGCGAGACCCAGGCAGCCCTGTATGTGTAGGGTTCTAGGTGAGCAGTGTAGCCACACACCTTGTCCAGCTCCTAGTGGGCCAAGACAGAGGCCACCTTGGGAAGAGTATGACCCAGGGTCAGGCCCTCAGGGGCTGGGGTTGTGTAGTTCACTGCTCCTCTTGCCTGGGGATGTGGAAGGGCTGCCTCCTGGTAGCTCTGAGAGAGGAAGGCAGCCCCAGCCTGAAGTCCCCTTTCTGGACTTCAAAGGAGCAGGTTCAGGGTTGAGCTGGATTCTTGTGGGTAGAGGCTCGCCTGGAGGGCATGAAGCCATGAGTTACACGCACACGCACACATACATGCACACGCACACACCCACCAATAACTCAGGTTGTACAGGTCTGACATTTCAGAGCCTGCAGGCTGAGTTCAAGGTCATCCTCAGCTGCATCCTGAGGTCAGCCTGGGTGCCATGAGACCTTGTTTCAGGAAACGAAGTAGTACAGAAAGGGAAAGGCAGATTCGTCCTCATCTCTCCCAGCCCTCGCGTCCACCCACACGGTGGAGCGGCTGGGTTTGCGTGGTCAGGAAGCATGGGTTGCGGGCACCGTCCCCTGCTTGCTGCCAGGGGGGCTGGGGTGTACATCCTTGTTGCCTCCCAGAGGCCTGGGCCTTGTGAACCCAAGACACAGCTCCCCTAATGGCCGTGCCAGCTCTGCGGGCTCCCTGCATGGCCAGGGTCCACCCCCACAACGGTTCATGGCCCGCCCGCCCTCCCTCAGGCCAATGCACTCCTGATCCGGGAGGTGGACGTGGAGAAGGTCACGACCTTCGAGCACCAGTATGTGAACGCCATCAAGACGCTGTGGAGCGACCCTGGAGTCCAGGAGTGTTACGATCGCAGGCGGGAGTTCCAGCTGTCTGACTCGGCTAAGTAGTGAGTGGGCTGGCAGCGCGGCCAACCCAGGGGACACAGATGGCCGGGACCTCGGCCCAAGAGGCCATGGGATAGGGGTGTCTCGTGTGGCCTGTCCACAGCCTCATCACCCACAGGGCTGGCCAGCTTTGCCAACCATGGGCAGCTCTCTGCCCCCCTGTTCAGATCTGGGGGATCACCCAGGGGCAGGGCTGGTCTGACCCCCACTGACTCTCCTTGCACTGCTGCCTTGAGAGATCAAGGTGAAGCTTTAGAGAAGGGACGAGACTCAGGCCTCTCCGCTGGTCTAGAAGGCCACCCTCCTTGTCCTCTTACATGTCCCCGTGGCCTGGCTGAGAAAAGGTCAGTCTTGTTCTTTAGGAGGTAGTCACAGCTCATGGGAGTCTGTGGTCACACAGCTGTCACACACAGGCACCCATGTCAGCAGTGAGTGTCGCCAGCGGCTGGCTGGAATTCCCTGTCTGGCCTGCCCATTCTAAGCCCACAACCACCCTGACCCTGGGTTGAGCTTTATGAGGCGCCCCCTGTGCTGTGGGCCCTGCTCTCCAGCTGTCCTGAGCAATGGCACTGAGTCCCTTCCTGGGATCATTTTCTGTTTGGGACACTTGTGTCCCTAGGCCCAGGGAGGCAGTGTGTTCTCACCAGGACTGGTAGGGCCTAGCAGTGTACCAGGCCACTCGCCCCTCTGGTCCCCAGTTCGTGGCATACAGTGCCAAGTCCTTGTCTGGTGTGGGTGTGGGATCTGCGCCATGTCCCAGGTGCCCCCTGTCCCCAGCTGCTCCTGAGCAGACACCCCTACACTGCAGCTACTTGACGGATGTGGATCGCATCGCCACAGTAGGCTACCTGCCCACCCAACAGGACGTGCTGCGGGTGCGTGTGCCCACAACTGGCATCATCGAGTACCCATTTGACCTGGAGAACATCATTTTCAGGTGATGGTCAGGGTGCCATGGTCATGGGACCAGGGGCTGCCGGTTGGGAGGATGGGGGCATCCTGAGGCCTGGAGCAGCCTGGACTTTTAGGTCTCCTCTTTGGGACCCCAGTGAACCTAAAGGGCGCAAGACAAGCATTGGGTGTGCCATGGGGGTGTGCGTTGCTCCCACTCAGCACCCTCACTCACAGACTCAGGAGGGCCAGGGTCAGAGCAGGGTCATAATGAGATCAGGGTGGGTTGGGTGACAATTGTCCCAGGCTACTCTCAGCATCTGGTGGTGGCTGCTGTCCTCAAGGTCCCTGACCTGCAGACACGTTGTGCCCCTCTGCCTCTTGCATCCCTGTGTGTGCATCTGGGTTTTAACCTGCTTTTTCGTAAGGCCCCTGGTGGCACCATGATGCTGTGACATCAGAGCAGAGACCCCTTCCCGGGGTATGAGCTGACAGTGTCTACACTTCCTGTCCTTACTTCCCTGTGGTGGCCCTTCACGGGCACATGCTTCCCCAGCACTGAGGTAGCCGTATCTCCAGGAGGTCATCGTCCCCCCCCCCACATGCCACGGCCCATGGTGCACCCTCAGGGACCCACATGGCCAGCGACCTTGAGTCCTGGCCAGGTGTGGCCAGGTGGGCAGCCCTATGGTTCCCATGCCACCAGCAAGCAAAGTCCATGGGGCAGAGGCTGTCACCATCCTGTGTTTGGCCAGATGCCACCAACACAAATGGTGGAATTGATGTCTGCCCCCACCTGTGCAGGTGCTGTGTGGTCTGAGCTGTGTGGAGGTGATTCAGGACCAAAGGCCACCCAGGTTCTGGGCAAACACTGTCCCATCTGTACAAGGACACCTGCCCGGTCATTCTGGGCTCACAGCCACCTTCGTCTTTAGGATAGGGACGGGCTGCAGGCAGTGTCCGGGAGCTGAGTTGTTGTGTGGCCTCCCTCTAGGATGGTGGACGTGGGCGGGCAGAGGTCAGAGCGCAGGAAGTGGATCCATTGCTTCGAGAATGTGACGTCCATCATGTTCTTGGTGGCCCTAAGCGAGTATGACCAGGTTCTGGTGGAGTCAGACAATGAGGTGACACTGAGGACATTCATGGGGGCGGGGGCAGGGGGGTGGGTGGGCGCGGGCAGCCTGCTCACATGTGTGCGGCCCGCAGAACCGCATGGAGGAGAGCAAGGCACTGTTCCGCACCATCATCACCTACCCCTGGTTCCAGAACTCGTCCGTCATCCTCTTCCTCAATAAGAAGGACCTTCTAGAAGACAAGATCCTGCACTCACACCTGGTCGACTACTTTCCTGAGTTCGACGGTGAGCACTACCCCATGTCCCCCACCGTCACCCTGAGACCCGGCCGTCACTGTGCTGGGCACCTGGGAGGTCACTGACCTCGGCCCTCGCCCACTTCCCTGCAGGGCCGCAGCGGGACGCGCAGGCCGCACGTGAGTTTATCCTGAAGATGTTTGTGGACCTGAACCCCGACAGCGACAAGATCATCTATTCACACTTTACCTGTGCCACCGATACTGAGAACATCCGCTTTGTGTTTGCCGCAGTGAAAGACACCATCCTGCAGCTGAACCTGAAGGAGTACAACCTGGTGTGACCCGGATGTGGCCGCCACCAGGGCCGGCTCCCTCCGCATCTGGTCACCCAAACCAAGGGCCTGGGCACACTGGGGCTGGGGCGAGTCTCTTTTTCCTCTCACTTCCTGTCCCTGTCACGGTTCCTCAAGGGCAGGGGTAGCCTCTTTCTGGCCTTGACTCCTTGTGGCTTGAGTTGGTTTTTTTTCTAGGAAAAAAAAACAAAAACAAGACAGAGAGAGAGAGAGAAGAAATGCACATGATGAACACCAGTATGCCCTCCTAAGGGAGTTGTCCCCCCCACCATGGCCACAAGGTGATCAAGGTCAGGGCCATTGCAGCCCAAGCCCATGGTCCCAAGTTCGAGTCTTCCTTCCCCAGGAAGGCTGGAGGCTTGGGGACCATGGACTGTCCCTTTTCTAAGTTATTGATACCCCATGTGCTCTCACGACCCACACCATCCGCTCCCCAGACTTTAAGAAGTGGGGGTGGGCGGCCCCCGTGCCCACCCTGGGAAGTGCCTAACCGTTTTTGTTTTGTTTTTGTTTTTGAAGAAGAGAGAAGTACTCTCCTCCACTCTGTCTTGGCAGGGCAGGTGACACACCGTAGGTCCCCCTCTCTGAGTGACCATCACCCCTGTGTGTCCCCCTGACTCAGACAGGGCCAGGCCTGTGGTGGAGCCTTCGGGGGGCATTGAGTCCCTGAGATCCACTCCCCAATGGCCTGGCCAGGAAAGGCCCTGGGGACCCCGAGGGGCTGTGTGGAGCTGGGCAACTGGAGGCACCATCCATTTGGCTCAGCAAGAGTGAGATGCACGGGGCCTCTTCCAAATATTCTCAGGTCCGTCCCCAGACACGAGCAGTGGCCTCGCCCCACATCTGGTCCCTGGCCCCAGTCACTGCACCGTGACCGGTGCCTCCCAAGCCCGAGGGCCAGCATCCGGGAGGTGGTGGCCATGACCAGAGAGGACACAGGCAGCCCCCTGCTGCTCATATACACTACAATGTCTGTCTGTCTGTCAGATTTCTTTACTTTTGCACGTGCATTCTGGGCTTGGATATCCGGCCATGCCTTTGTCCTGCCTGCCACGCTGGACTCCAGGCCCCAGAGTGTCCACTCAGACACACGCCAATCTGGGCAGTTGTCCACATTGCTGCCCCAGGCAGAAGGGAACAAGGGACCAGTGGACATGACAGAGCCCCAGGGTATGGACGGGTGTCTGTGACGAGCATCCACATTCCCGGCCTCCAGCCCATGGATTCCTCACCTTCCTGTGCCGGACTCCTCTCCTGTCTCCAGCCGAGGGTCCGGTCTTGTGCCATCTCAATCACAAAGGGGCTGCATGGATGGCAGGGTCATCCTGGCCACCCAGAGCCAAACAGCCATTGTGGCCACCTACCCTTGGGAGGTCCAGGTCCTCAGAGAGCGGGCATCTGCCGTACAACAGGAAGAGGACTTGGGACTGTCCAGATGTCTGAGGGCTGGGCCACCCCAAGCCGGCAAAGTGTTAGCCCCTCTCAGGCAGCGTGCCAAGTGCCAGGCCACGGTGGCCACAGCCAAAGCCCTGGGGCAGTGCCCAGGGATCCATGCCAGGGCCTGGGGCTGCACCACACAGGTCAGGATGGGGACCCAGCCTCGCCACATCTGACCTGGCCCTCGCCAAGGGACAGCCCGACTGCAGGGGACACACTGGCTTCTTTGTGTCTGCCTCAGTGCACTGGGAGTGCCAACCACTTTCCACCACCCAGCGAGGGAGCCCAGGCCTGGCCCACGGTGGCGTCCAGTGGCCACTGCGCCCCTTGTATATTATTACACAGTCCTGATTTCAACCAACTTCAGCCTATTTAAGAGAACGCTCAAAACACTGTTTTTAACCCTCGTCCTTCGCGAAGCATGTTCCTTGTGTGTGGGGGGGGAGGCTCAGGCACCCAGTCTGGTGCCAGGCTCCTGCAGGCCCTTGGCCAGGAGAGGTGGATGCCAGGGTGCGAGAAGCAGGTCGGGGCCTTGACCCCAGAACCCAGAGGGTCTCGCTGAAGCCACCTTTTCATATCTTTCTCTTGAATTCTGTTTTAAATCGGAATAAATTTTGTTCCTAAACTTGTGGCTCCTTCAGGGTTATTGTTAAAGGTGGGGCGGTGGGGGCCGAGCAGGCTCATCTGAAAGGCACCTGTGGTGTCGTCAAACATCACCTGGTCACCCAGTGTCTCCCTCCACCATGAGGTGTGTCCTTTCTAGCATACAGCTCGCCTGGAGAGGACTGAGCAGGAATAGAAAAGGGACCTCATGGAAGAGCCACTGCCAGGACCTCACCAGGGAGGAAAGTCGGTCCCCAGCCTCTGCTGCAGGGTGTTGGGCCAACGAGTCTCTATCCTTGGCCTCCATTTTCATTTCCTCCTCCTCCTCTTCTTCTCCTCCTTCTCCTCCTCCTCCTCTTTTTTTTTTTTTTCCCCAGACAGGGTTTCTCTGTGTAGCCCTGGCTGTCCTGGAACTTGCTCTGTAGACCAGGCTGGCCTCAAACTCAGAGATCCACCTGCCTCTCCCTCCCAAGTGCTGGGGTTAAAGGCGTGCGCCACCATCACCTGGCCCATCATCATTTCTTTTTTAAAAAAAGATGCCTATCTGGAGAGATGGCTGGGTGGGTAGGGTGCTTGCCACCCAAACCGGAGGACCTGAGTTTAATCCTGTCCTGCTGGGCTGGGCCCGGTGGGTGCTTCTGTGGCCCCAGCACGGTGGATGTGGGAACAAGTGGATCCTGGAGCTTGTTGGCACCCTGTCCATGAGCTGTGTGAAGTTCAGAGTGTCTGTCTAGAAAACCCAGGCAGGAGCAATCAAGGAAGACACTGGTGGCCTCCAGAGGCACATGGGAACACACAAACGTTTTTAAAAAACAGTGTTTGGTGGCATGACGCTCATCCCCACCTCTGTGCGGCTGTCCCCACCCTCAGAACGTCCATCTCCCTGCACTAATGCTGCCCATTCAGCACTCATATCCAGCCCCCGGCACCCATCCTCCGCACCTCCTGTCTCCTGGGTGTGGGGGTGTGCGGTGTGTGGCGACACTGAGGCCCGTATCCTCCAGGACTACCCACGATGGAGCAGGGCTCTGAAGGCCTTTCTCCTTTTTGTAACTGAGTGATATTCCTTCCGTCCACTGGGTGGATCGTGTCCTGTGTCTCCATCTGTGTGGTAGCAGGATGACTTTCCAGTTCTTGGCTGCTGTGAATCCAGCTGCCCACGTGTCCTCAGCCTTTGGCTGCCGGTTCCCTGGCTGTTTCCCACAGTGGTGTCTGTGCGGTATCACAACCCTACCAGCTGTCCAAGAAGGTTCCGGGCTCTCCTCTCCCATTCAGGCGACCTCAGGGTCCTGTGTGCTCAGAAAGGCAGTTCAAATGATAACAAAGCTTTCATTGGAAAGAAAAAAAAATAAGATGGATCCAGGTGGGGTGTGAGATGGGCTTCCGATACACCAGTCATTCAGAAGAAAATTTCCTTTTCACTTACTGGAGTGTCTTAGGGTCACTATTGCTGTGATGAAACACTGTGACCTAAAGGCTAGTCGGGGAGGAAAGGGTTTACGCGGCTCACACTTCCACATCACTGTTTGTCACCAAAGGAGTCAGGACAGGAACTCAAGCAGGTCAGGAACCCGGAGGCTGGAGGTGATGCAGAGGCCGTGGAGGGTGCTGCTCACTAGCTTATTCCCATGTCTCAGCCTGCTTTCTTACAGAACCCAGGACCAGCAGCCCAGGGATGGCCCCACCTGGGCCCTCCCCATTGATCACTAACTGAGAGAGTGCCTTACAGTGGATCTCATGGAGGCGTTTCTTCAGCTGAGGTTCCTTCCCCTGATGAATCCAGCTTGTGTCAAGGTGACAGGAAACGACCCAGGACGGTGCCACGGGACGCCGGTAGAGGTCAAAGGACAACCTGCAAGAGTGGGTTCTCTTTCTACCATGTAGGTTCTGGGGACTGAACTGACATCGTCAGGTTTGGTGGCAATCTCCTTTGTCGGCTGAACCCTCTTGCTGGCCCCAGGAAAGATTTTCCTGGGAAGGTGGCTGTAGAGGTTTGGGTGAGAAATGTCCTCATGGGCTCAGGTACCCGGCCAGTGCTACTCAAGGAGAGGATGGCCTTTAGCAGGTACAGCCTGAGGTGGGGGTGGGGGCTTGCTCTCTCTGTTTTCCTAGTGTGTGATGAATGTCACCAACCAGCTTCTTGCTCTAGCCACATGCTGCCCTATCACCCCCACCATGATGGATTCTAACCCTCTGGAACTATAAGACAAACGAAATAAACTTTCGGCCATAAATTGCTTTTGGTCTCTGCATTTATCACAGCAACAGACAAATCAGGATATTGTGGCACTTCAGTGGATCCTAGGAGGTGAACGAGCCATGCTGTTATTAGAGAAAAAAGTAGTCCCAGAGAGGACCGGCAAAGTTCGGGGCGGGGGACACGGTATGCAAAGGCCCCGGGGTGGGGGACACCCCAGCAAAGGCCCTAGGGCAGGGGATGCCGCCTGCAAAGGCCCAGGGACAGTATGGAGCCCAGCATGCTGGAGTATGGAGAAGGCCTGTGTGGCTGGAGCAGGGGGAGGGAGGAGCGCCATGCATGAGCGGGCAGGACTGTGGGCTGCAGGGAGGACTCGAGTGGCTGCTGCGGGGCCACGGGGCGTGACGGTCAGAGCCAGGTGGGGACCGGATGGAGGTGAAAGGTGAAAGGAAGCATGGCTACTCCTCCAGGTCGGCAGAGCAGGTGCCTGTCGTTCCGCCAGCGTCCAGCAGGTGTCGCCAGATGACCCCCGCCTTCCAGGCACAACGGTGAGATCAGGACGTCTGCAGCACGAGCCATGCGGTCGGTCAGGCGTAGAGGGAGCGGCTGTGAGCACTGGCTGTGCTTCCAGAGGACCGGGGTTTAATCCCAGCACCGACACCAGGGGACCCAACGCCCTCTTCTGGTGTCTGAGGTCACAGACGCACATGCCCCGAAGCGTCCGTGCACACCAAAGAGATGTCAACATTTCCCTCCACCCCGACCCCCTTTGTTTTTTCCAGACAGGGTTTCTCTGTGTAGACCAGGCTGGCCTTGTGTAGTCCACCTGCCTCTGCCTCCCAAGTGCTAGGATTAAAGACGTACACTACCAGGCCCGGTTTTGGTTTCTTAAAGGAAAAAATATCAGACCTGCGAGAGAGCTCAGAAGGTAAAGGAGCCAAGCCTGACCACCTGAGTCTGATCCTTGGAACCCAGGTGCTGGAAGGAGAGAAACGGCTCTCACAAGGTGTCCTGGGACCTCCACACCTGTGTCCTGTCAAATGCAACCACACACAGTAAATAAACAAATGTAACTTTAAAATTTAAGAAAAAAAAAAGCCTATTCCATTGGAAAGAAACAAAGAAAATGTTCCTGTTCATAGTTGATACCATGTTTCTACAGAGGTACAGGAAAACTGACTGGAGTTTGTTTGTCAGTCTGACAAAACAAAACCCCATAAAGTTTGTGTAGCACAGGCTGGCCTGGAAGTCACAGGATCCACCTGCCAGAACCCCCACAGAGGGCAACGGGGCGGGGGGCAGGGGGCACAGAAAGTATCAGAGTAAGGCTTTGGTCCCCACCTGTCCTGAGAGCCTGGTGTCTGGTTCCCAAAGGGCCAGGCAGGGTGCTGTCTCTCGGACTTCTGCAAGACCAGGCCGGTTCTGACAACCCCAATGCCCCCCCTTTCCACCCCCAGAGCAAGTCTCAGGGTCTTCCGAGTCATCAGTGGGCGGGACCGCTCCCACCGGCCTCGGTGACCCAGCCCAGCCTCTATCGCACTTCCCATCTGCTGCAGTTTGAATCAACAGTCAACCGAAGTCAGCGTGGGGCAGGCGGGGGCCTGTCAACCGCCTGCCTGCCGACCTAGGGCGGTGGAGGGGGGGCTGTGTGTTCCGGGGATGTCGCACACCCTCTCTGAACCTCATCATTGCTTCTTCATCAGTGGCACGTCAAGGAGCTCCCTGGCTGCGCTGATCTGGGGGTGGGGTCAGACATCTCAGCCAGATAGTCTAGAACTTTTAGTTCCAGGAGTCGGGGACCAGCCCAGAGATTCAACCCAGTCCATTAGTGTCGCCTTCACTCTGACCCTCTCCTGACCTCCTATTTAGAGCCACACACACCCCAAGCCCTTCAACATCTGTGCTTTACCTTTGTCTTAAAATTTGTCACCATCTGTGGCAGCCTGAAAGTTTTATTATTTTGTTTGGTTTTGGTTTTAGGCGGGAAGTCAGAGGGCAGTCTGCAGAATCGGTTCTCCCCTCCCACAGCATAAGCCCTAGGGATGATGCAGGTCAAGCTGGGGGCATAAGCTCCCCCCGTCCCCAAATCTCACTGTCACCCCCAGGTTTACAAAAATGTTCTGTTTTGTCCCATGTGGAGGAAAATGAAAGTCTTGCTGGCATACAGTAGATGCTCCATAGAGGAGAGCATCAGTCCTTCTCCCCGGATATACAGTAGATGTTCCATAGAGGAGAGCATCAGTCCCTCTTCCCGGGACCCAAGGGGCCAGGCATGAGCTACCCTGTCTCCCTCTCGGTCCTGGGGCAAGCCCTGCCTTTACTCCGTGCCTCGGTTTCCTCAATTATCAAATCGGTGTGTGTGCTTAGCCCGGGCAGATGCGGAAAGCGCAGACTTCCCTCTGTCTCAGAGGTTCCGAAATCAGCCCTGAGCAATAGCTGTGCCCACTGGTAGCTTCCTACTTGGCCCAGGGGAGGGGGCCAGCTGGGGCCAGCAGCGTCAGAGGCCCGGGGGCGAGGCCACCCTCCTTGGGAAGGAGGAAGCAGGCCCGGGCTCTGCAGGCGGCGGCCACCCCTCCCTCCGCATCCGCCGCCGGAGCCTCTGCCACCGACCTGTCGGGCTGGCAGGGCCAGGTCTGGGCAGGTTGGAGGGGGCGGGAGCCGGCACCCAGATCCCCGCCCTGCTCCCAGCACCCAGGCCTCTCACAGGCCTTGCCTGGGCTCCCGCAGGCCCTAGGCAGGGACATCGGGGGACCCTGGAGTGACCCCCACATCCACTCCACCGGCTGCGGCTGTGCAGGTCGAGGGGCAATGTCACCTGGTGGCCTGTGAGGCGCCCGCCATGGCCCGGTCCCTGACCCGGGGCTGCTGTCCCTGGTGTCTGACAGACGAGGAGAAGACGGCGGCCAGAATCGACCAGGAGATCAACAAGATTTTGTTGGAACAGAAAAAACAGGAGCGCGGGGAACTGAAACTCCTGCTGCTGGGTGAGTGTGGGCGGCATAGGGGACCAGAGTGATCACCGGGAGGGGACAGCCACAGCAGGCAGTCTCGCTCCCTAGCAGACCCGTTTTCCGGATGGGAAGAGCAAGGAGTCAAGGTTGAGCGGGCATCGGGCTGCCAGGAGGTGGCCCCGGCGGGCGCTGCCACCCGCGTGTGTCACAGGAAGGGAATGGAGGTGAGCTGCTGGCCAGCCTGGCCCAGGGAGGGGCCGAGGCTCTTCCTCCAGCTGCCTGAGCCAGGGATCCAAGCCGCCTGTCACCGGGTCATGGCCACCAAGGGCTTGGTTCTGGGCTTGTGTACATCAGTGGACTGACTGGGTCATTCACTCGCTCACTCACTCACTCACTCACTCACTCACTCACTCACTCACTCATCAACCCTGAATTCTTAAACCCTCCAAACCGCTTTGTGCTTACCATCCTAGTACTCAGGACGCTGAGGCAGGAGGATTGTGAACTAGAGGCCAGCCTGGGCCAAGTGAGACGCTGTCTCAGAAATCAATAAAAGGGCGAGGGGCAGAGCAGGGCCTGAGGCTCAGCTGGCAGAACAATCCCCGAGCACTGGGGAGACCCCGGGTTCCATTCCAGGGCCATATGAGCCAGATATGGGACATGCACTTCTGTCGCCCAGCACTCGGGAGGTGGAGGCAGGAGGACCAGGGAGTTCCAGATCATCCTGAGCTACAGAAGGAGTTTGAGGCTAGCCTGGGCTACATGACACCCTGTTTTGAAAAATAAAAAGCCAGGCATGGTAGTACACAAATGTAATCCTAGCACTTGGTTGACTGAAAAGTCAAGCTAGCCATTGAGTTCAAAGCCACCCTGAGCTACATATTGAGACCTAGTCTAAATAATAATAATAATAATAATAATAATAATAATAATAATAAATAATATCATCATCATCAAAGAAAATGAAACAGTTAGTGCTCAGTAAGTGCCATTTAATTTCTGTTTCTGAAAGGGAATTTTCCTTCCCCTTTAAATAATTCGGGTATGGCATAGAGCCACACTCCACCCAGCTTCACGCCTCAGACGGGAGCCTCTACAGCTCTCCCTCATAATGCTCCACTCAGGCGTCAGCTTCCTGGCTCCTCATAGAGAACTGCCTTTTGCTCTGGACTTAGACCACTCAGCCATCCTGGCACCCTACCTCATCTTTAAATGTTTGGTCACTTTGATAAAGAACCCATCTGAGCCCAGAAGGCTTTGAGTGGTGGATTCAGTTTCTCGAGGGAGGTGAGATGGCTCAGAGGGGAGAGGGGCTTGCTGCACAGACCTGTAACCTGAGTTCAAAGTCTGGACAGACAAACATGGAAGGAGAAAAGAGACTCCCCCATCCATGACACAACTCTCCCCATTATGTAACTGAAACATCATAGGAGTGTATTCTGTGTCCTGAGAGTACTTCTTGGGGTGAAGCTCCACCTAGACTCCCCCAGTGAGGGGCTGGAGACATGGTCAGGGTGGAGCCCCGCCTAGAATCCCAGTGAGGGGCTGGGGTGGGTCCTTTTCGGGAGCACTTCACTCATGCCTTGAGGCCTTGGATTCATGCCTCTAGTACTGGAAAGAGAAATGGAGTGCATTGAAGAATGCCACATTGCCTGATTTCCTCTTCCTGAGTCAGGGTTTGCACTGTCGTTGACTGAATCTGCTTCATACTGGTCATTTCTTGTTCTCCCTTGATCCATCAAGCCTGTGACTTGTCACTTCAGCAATATTCCTGGGATGTCTCAGCATCACTGGCTCCACCACAGGGCCTTCACACTAGCTTCATCGAAGTTCATCTGTACCCTGGACATTGAGTGGCCGGGCTCTTTACCCCATGAGAGTCTGAACCCAAGGCTCAGCTCTTGGGACAACAGCATTGCCTGGCTCTGCAGGCTTCTTAGACAGCCCTGTCATTCTCCTTTCTCCTTTTCATTCAGATCTGTATTCAAAGTCCTCTACTTGCTTAACTGATTGTGTCTCTAATTACAGAGTAGACAACAAAAGGGCGGGGGCTGAGTCTGTCTTCTTCACGCCTGCATTCCCAGCACACAGCACGATGAGACCACATACAGGTGGAGCTCAGTAAACACACAGTGAAGGGTGGGCGGGCGGATGGATGCATGAGTGGGTGGATGGATGAGTGGGTGGATGGATGGATGGATGGACATGTGGATGGATGGATGGACGTGTGGATGGATGGATGGACGTGTGGATGGATGGATGGATGGATGTGTGGATGGATGGATGTGTGGATGGATGGATGGATGGATGGATGGATGGATGGATGGATGGATGGATGAGTGGGTGGGTGGATGGATGGGTGGGTGGGTAGGTGGATGGATGGGTGGGTGGGCAGATGGATTGGTAAATGGATGGATGGATGGATGGGTGAATGAGTTGATGGATGGATGGGTAGATGAATGAGCGGATGGATAGATGGATGGGTGAGTGGGTGGATGGGTGAATGGGTTGATGGATATATGAGTGGATAGGTGGATGGGTAGGTGGATGAATGGATGGATGGATGGATGGGTGAATGGATGGATGGTTAGATGGGTGGGTGGATGGATGGATGGGCAGGTGGATGGATGAGTTGATGGATCGATGGGTAGATGGATGGATGAGTGGATGGATGGATAGATGGATGGATGGATGGATAGATGGATGGATGGATGGATAGATGGATGGATGGACAGGTGGATGGATGGGTGAATGAGTTGATGGATGGATGGGTGGATGAGTGGATGGATGGATGAGTGGATAGATGGATGAGTGGATAGATGGAGGGATGGATGGATGGGTGGGTGGGTAGATGGAAAGTTGGATGGATGGATGAGTGGGTGGATGGATGGATGAAAAATTGGATGATGGATGGATGGATGGGTGGGTGGGTAGGTGGAGGGATAGATAGATGGATAGATGGGTGGATGGATGGATGGATGAATGGATGAGTGGATGGATGGATGGATGGATGGATGGATGAGTCCATTTTCAAGATAGAATATCCCTAGTCCTCCCCAGCCTTTTCCTGCCTGTCTTTTTAGGGCACATTGCCAATACTGTTTAGGTCTTTGCCTGCCCTGTCATCCTTTGTCCAGGGGCAGGTAACCCTAGTGGTTAGTGTGTCTCCTGAGCACTGACATGGTTTCAGGGATTTGTGCTGCAGACCTTGTCCATTCCATTACTTGGTGGCTGCTTCTCAGTCCCTTTTTGAAAACAGACAGGGATTTTGAGGAAGCTGGCTGGGGAAGGAGAGGGGGCATGTCTGTGCCAAGCATGAAGCAGTTAGCATGTGACCAAGAGAAAGCCCAGAGTGGTGAAGCAAGTTGTCTGAAACCACGCAGTCAATGGTTTCACCATCTGGTGTCCCTCACGTGCTGTCAAGTACTGAAGAGCCCCAGTGACAAACGACAACTAAGGAAACTGAGGCATGGGGAGGCGCCAGTATTTATTTGGGGTCTACAGCTAATCTGAGCCATTTCCTAGGGTGTGAGTGAGATGCCGGGTCCTCCTGCCACCCAAGTTCGGCACGACTACCCCCACATTGCTGTCCCCAGCCTAGTTCCACTTCCTCCTGCCATCTCCAGAAGGAAGCAGATACTTCCTATCTGGGTCAGGCAGCCTGGCCAGGCGGAGAGAGCTGTTACAGCCACAACCCACTGTGGAGGTCTCTGGGAAGAGATGAGCACCCACACTTGTGCCCCAGAGCTGCATCTGCCTCCTTGTGCTTCAGAGCCTCAACAGTGATGTGTCACAGGATGTTCCTGAGCCGTGGTGTGGGGGAGTCACGGGTGCTTCCGTCCCGCGTGTAGAGGCCCCAGTCCACACCTGCTTCAATTGCTCATCCCTTGTTTGTGCGGCTGTGGGGCTGCATCTGTCACTGGACCTAGAGCCTCACGGGTTCCCTAGGTGCCAGCCGACAGCCCTAGGATCCCCCTGTCTGTGCCTCCCAAGCACTGGGGATTCAGTTTTAGGTTCTCAGGACTGGATGGCAAATGATTCACCAAGAGACGCACCCCAGCCCTACTATTGTGATTACTGTGGCCACTGGGTCACTCTGGCTGACATGCAACTAAATCAAACCCCCCTAAATTTGAATCTAACTGGAAGACTGCTGGGAGTAAGGGCATGTCCCACATAGTTGACCCTGTGGTATTGTTTTAACTGAGTTTTTCCCCCCTCATCTTTAACAAAATTTCTTTTCATCGAGGTAAAATTCACATAGTCACATAGCATGCAACCTGTCATTGCCACATGAACATGCCCGTAGCATGTGCTCATTCGGTGTTCTGAGACACGTACTTCAGTCTTTGGTTTTATTCTTTTAATTAATTAATTATTTTCATTTGATATCCTGACCACAGTTTCCCTTCCCTCCCTCCTCTCCTTTGGTTCCCTCCCCTCTGCCTCCCCTCTGCCCCGCTCCACCCCCCCTCCCACATTCACTCCTCTGTTTCTGTTCAGAGAGGCAGGCCACCCTTGGGTGTCAACAAAGCATGGCCTATCAAATTGAGATGGGACTAAGCTCCTCCTCTTGTATTAAGTCTGGGCGGGCGAGGCAACCTAGTTTGGGGAATAGGTTCCCCAAAAAAGGGTTTTTGTGTGTGTGTTTTTGATGTTTGTTTGTTTTGTTTTTAATGTCTGGGTGTCTATCCGCACATCTGTCTGTGCACCATTGTGTGTTCAGTACCTGAGGGGGCCAGAAATCAGAGTCAGAAGCCCTGGAACTGGAGTTACAGGGTTGTAACCATGTGGGTGCTGGGATCGAACCCAGGTCCTATGCAGGAGTAGTCAGTGTTCTAACTGCTGAGCCGTTTCTCCAACACCCCACTCTCCCGGCTCTATTTTGTTTTATTTATCATGTTGCCCAGGATTGACTTCAAAGTACCAATCCTTCTGTTCCTGGAGTGGTGACCACCATATGCCCCTGTGGGAGAGGAATATTATCACTGGGGCTCAGCGGTTAGTGCACCGCCTTCGCCTGCAGAGGACCCGGGTTCGGTTCCCAGCACCCACACGGGGCTCACAACTGCCTGTGACTCCAGTTCTGGGGACCCGATTGCCCCCTTCCAGCCTCTGCGGGTACTACACACACAAGGCACACAGACACATGCAGGCAAACACCCACACACAGAGAAAATAAAACGAAAAACAAATTAATAGCAAAATTTAAAAACTCATGTCATCGAACTACAATACAGTGTGTGTGTGTGGGGGGGCGTGACTATTCTCTGCCCTTTGGATAGAAGCAGGATGTGAGCATTAGGGGGTGACTAGGAGGTCACAGATCATGTCTCCTGCCCTGTGGTCCCGCCCCACAGCATCCCTGGAAATCTCATGGGCAGCAGTGGTGGATGCTGACACCACATGGCCGGTTCTGCTAATGGGTCCCACGGGGCCCCGGTTCACGGCCTGGTCCGTCCTCTGCTTCTGTGACCCTGGGCTGCCGCTATCACCGCTCTGATTCTGTGTGTCTCTTTGGAAATGGTGTAAATGCTAGTCATCTGTGAAGACTGCGCAGGCATGCAGTCTCTCAGCCGGGATCTCAGGAGACGGTGACAGAGGGAGCACATATGTTGTCATCATCACTGTTCCAGCCGGATACAAGGACACGGGTGCATTATAGCACAGGAGTCATTGCGACCCGTGGCACATGCTTGTGACCCAGACTTCTTGAAATGCTGAGCAACATTTGTGAGGTCCAGGCCAGTGTAGGAACTTAGTGAGACTCTGAAAAGTAAACAAGGCTAGGGGCGTATCAGGGGTGGAGCACCACCTAGAATCCCCCAGTGAGGGGCTGGGGGCGTGGTCAGGGTGGAGCCCCGCCCAGAACCCCCCAATGAGGGGCTGGGGGCGTGGTCAGGGGGTGGGACCTTTGCCTAGTGTGCAAGGGGCTGAGTTCAAACCCTCACTAAGGGGACCCCCTCCAGAATCCAGGCTTTGTTCCAGGCAGCTGACACACAACTTCTTCTATCCCTCACAGCACCGTCCCTGTCCTCCCGCAATCATCATTAATAAGAGACTTTCTTGACTCCTCGGTCTCATAGACTGAACATCTTGGGAAACTGAGTCTCAGAGAAGGGCCATGCCTCTGCCTGACCCGTCCACATGACCCTCAGATTTGCAGACAGTGGCGCTGGCCACCTCCCCCTCCGCTGAGTCTCCTGTCCTTAGCGGGTCTACATAGCCCCAGTCACTCTCCCCTCCCCTTTTCTTCTTAGCCAGTATGTCATGTAGCCCAGGCTGGCCTTAAATTCACTATGTAGCTGAAGATGGCCCTGAACTCTAACCTTCCTGTCCCCATCTACGAGTGCTGGAATGACAGATGTGGACCTCCGTGCCAGGTTTATGTGGTGTCGGGGATGGCCCCCAGGGCCACACGCACGACAGGTGAGGACCGGACCTGTGGTGCCAGTTCTTGTTCCTCTTTCTGTTCTTGTAACTTTTCCCACTTCCTCCTGCGTGAGCTCCGACCTCCATCCTGGGGAGTCTCATGCACTGGCCCCCACTTCCCTTCCTTGGAAAGGCTGTGGGCAGTGTCCCCAGGGGATGGACAGGTGACGAGCTGGGGCCAACCTCTTGGTCCATTTTGCAGATGAGAAGGTGGGCACAGCCTCAGGGCAGGGTGTGTCATAGGGTCACAGAGGGAGACAGCAGCAAGGTGAGGTCTGTGTCTTGGGCCCTGGACCCCAAAGGGAAGATTTTAATTCAATCATTATGGACCAATCATTAGAGCCATGGCTTCACCCGTGACTTCCCTGGCCCGATTGCTTGGCCATGCGTCCTCTGTTCTATTCACTCACTGAAGTTTGTCTTTCTTCTGGACACGGTGGTGCATACCTGTCACCCTGGCACTTGGGAAGCTGAGGCAGGAGGATTGTGATTGACAGGCCTGGCTCCAGAATTCGGGCACACACACTCCCCCACACACAGACACACACACACACACACACACACACACACACACACACACAGTAGTGCAGGTGCTGGAGTCATGGCTCAGCTCTTGCAGAAGACCCAGATTCAAGTCCCAGCACTCACTTGGTGGCTTACAGCTGTCTGCAACTCCAATCCCAGGGGATCTGATGCCCTCTTGGAACAGCATGAGCATTGTGCACACTTGGTGAGCACAGACACACATGCAGGCAACACACTCATACACATAAAATAAAATAAAGAAGCTGAAAGGACTGTTCTAAGCCAGAGTGGTGGCGCACGCCTTTGATCCCAGTGCTCAGGAAGCAGAGGCAGGCAGGTCTCTGTGAGTTCGAGGCCAGCCTGGTCTACACAGAGAGATCTTGTCTCAAAAAAAAAAAAAAAAAAGAGAAAGAAAGAAAGAAAGAAAGAAAGAAAGAAAGAAAGAAAAAGAAAAGAGAAAAGCATTTGTCATTGGCCTCTGACCTCTGTACGCACACATACCTCTGCCACACAAATACACAGAAACCCAAGTAAAATATAGAAAGACATCAGTATGGTCTACAGAGTGAGTTCCAGGACAACCAGGACTATACAAGAGAAACCCTGTCTCGAAAACACCAAAACCAACCAAACAGAAAAGAATTGTTCTAAAATGTCACTCTTCTTGAAATGGGTGTAGCAAAAGCAGAATATTATAAACACAGTTGAGTGGTTCCAAAGCCACTGGACCTGGCTGGGGATAGGTGGGGTGGGTAGGTGCCTCCCCCTGCCACCCCCCCACCCCCGCCATGGCAGGATGGTTTATGGTTTTGAAGTCCGGTTCTTATCCCTGCCCTTTTGACACAAAAGCAAATCCTTGGGCCAGGTTTCAATAAAACTTTATTGGTAGCCAGGAACACGCTCAGCTGTGGCTTCTGCCCTGCCCTAGTGAGTCACTGCATTCCATCCAGCCCCAACAATGCTATGAACAGGGAGGTATGACGCGGTTTCCATGTGACCCCCCAGGTGTCATACTGATGTCTTTCTATGTTTTACTTGGGTTTCTGTGTATTTGTGTGGCAGAGGTATGTGTGCGTACAGAGGTCAGAGGCCAATGACAAATGCTTTTCTCTTTTCTTTTTCTTTCTTTCTTTTTCTTTTTCTTTTTTCTTTTTTTGAGACAAGCTCTCTCTGTGTAGACCAGGCTGGCCTCAAATTCAGAGGTCCACCAGCCTCTGTCTCCTGGGTGCCGGGATTAAATGCCTGCTCCATTCCTGGCTCAATCTTTCTTAAGAAATAAAATAAAAAACCCAAGGATCAGAACTAAGGAATCACATGACAGACGCACATTTGCTGGCTCTGAAATATGGGCAGCCGGTTGCTTCCTGCTTTGGGCCCCAGTTTCCCGACCACCACCTACCTTGTCCAACACCTTGTCTCTATAACCCTCCCCATTGGTGGACACCCTGCTGCTCTCATCACTGTGCATATGGAGACAGGCTCAGCTCATCGACGCCACTGGCCCGGAGTCACAGAGCATGAGCCGGGGTGCGGTGACATCACACATGAGGCATGGCTGGGTACTTTCACGTTAACTTGACACAAGCTAGAGTCATCAGAGGAAGGAGCCTCAGCTGAGGAAATGCCTCCATGAGATCCAGCTGTAGGGCATTTCCTCAATTAGTGATCAATGGGGAGGGACCAGCCCATGGTGGGTGGTGCCATCCCTGGGCTGCTGGTCCTGGGTTCTGTAAGAAAGCAGGCTGAGACATGTGGAACAAGCCAGTCAGCAGCACCCTCCATGGCCTCTGCATCAGCTCCTGGGTTCCTGCCCTGTGTGAGTTCCTGTCCTGACTTCCTTAGATGATGGACAGTGATATCGAAGTGTAAGCCGAATAAACCCTTTCCTCTCCAACTGCTTTTTTTCTTTTTTCTGTTTTGTTTTTATTTTGTTTTGCTTTGTTTGTTTGGTTTTGGTTTTGGTTTTTCTAGACAGAGTTTCTCTGTATAGCCCAGGCTGTTCTGGAACTCGAGCTGTAGACCAGGATGGCCTTGAACTCACAGAGATCCTCCTGCCTCTGCCTCCTGAGTGCTGGGATGCTGGACCCCAACTTGCTTTTTGGTCATGGTGTCTCTCACAGCAATAGGAACCCTGACTAGGACAGGGACCCACAGGACAAGTCTGGATTAGGTCAGCCTCTGGCCACACATGCTGGAGGTTGTGTAGATGAGGGTGACTGAGGGTGAAGACCCCACGGACTGGGGGGTGTGACTGGATGGGATGTGGACAGCCACTTCCGTGCCTGCCACCATGGAGGCTTTGCCCTGGGACTGAGGGCCACACAAGTTCTTCCTCCCTGCCACAGCAATGTGAGGAGTAACTAAGACCCTGGTCCACACTGAGCAGTCCAGGGCTCTGTGAGTACCGCGTGGGCACCATGGACGCTGTGAGGGCATCCTGGGCTCTGTGTGAGCAGGTGTGAGCACCGTGGACTCCACGTGGGCGCCATGGACTCCATGTGGGCTCTGTGGTCGCCGTGGGCTCTGTATGGGCTTGGTGTGGTCTCCGTGAGCTCCACGTAGGTGCCGTGGGCTCAGTGTGGGCGCTGTGAGTTTTGTGTGAGCACCATGGACTCCATGTGGGCTCTGTGGTCGCCGTGGGCTCTGTATGGGCTTGGTGTGGTCTCCGTGAGCTCCACGTAGGTGCCGTGGGCTCAGTGTGGGCGCTGTGAGTTTTGTGTGAGCACCATGGACTCCATGTGGGCTCTTTGTGGGTGCCCTGGGCTTCGTGTGGGCTTGTGTGGGTGCTGTGGGCTTCATGCAGGCTCTGTGGGTGGCATAGACTCTGTGTGGAGCCATGGACTCCGTGTGGGCTCTGTGGTCGCTGTGGGCTCCGTATGGGCTTGGTGTGCGCTCCGTGGGCCCCACGTACGTGCCGTGGGCTCAGTGTGGGCACTGTGAGCTTTGTGTGAGCCCCATGTGGGCTCCATGGGTACGTTGGATGCTATGTGGGTGCCATGGGCTCTGTAGGCACTGTGGGCTCCGTGGACGTCGTGGGCAGCCTGAGCCCCTACCTCTGAGCGTGCTGTTTGTCCCCAGGACCCGGTGAGAGTGGAAAGAGCACATTCATCAAGCAGATGCGCATCATCCATGGCGCCGGCTACTCAGAGGACGACCGCAGGGCCTTCCGGCCACTCGTCTACCAGAACATCTTCGTCTCCATGCAGGCCATGATCGATGCCATGGACCGGCTGCAGATCCCCTACAGCAGGCCTGACAGCAAGGTGAGCACAAAGACCCATATTGTGTGATGTTTTCAGAGGCGATGAAAAGCATTTCCCAGCCTGGCATCCTAGGAACATCCAAAGAACCGCTTGGTCAAGTCCACCTTGACCTTGATGCTGGAAATGAGTTTACTAGGGCAGTTGATTTCTCTGTGTTTTTTTAGTATTTATTTATTTATTTATTTATTTATTTTATTTTATTTTTTTTTTTGGTTTTTTTCGAGACAGGGTTTCTCTGTGTAGCTTTGCGCCTTTCCTGGAACTCGCTTTGGAGACCAGGCTGGCCTCGAACTCACAGAGATCCGCCTGCCTCTGCCTCCCAAGTGCTGGGATTAAAGGCATGCGCCACCACCGCCCGGCCCTTAGTATTTATTTTTAATTATGTGTCTGTATATGTGAGTGCAGTTCCCCGCAGAGGCCAGGAGAGGATGCTGGCTTCCTGGGTCGGCGTTATAGTTGTGAACTGATCAACGTGTTAGGAACCACAGAGTCGCAGCTCCAGCCCTGAAGTCGATCTATTTATCGTCTGGTGTAGCTATGGCTGGGCACATTGTGGCCTCTGTCAGCCACACCCCCATTTTTATTGATTTCTTTGTTTTGTTTTGGTTTTTTGAGACAGGGTTTCTCTGTGTAGCTTTGGAGCCTGTCCTGGATCTCACTCTGTAGCCCAGGCTGGCCTCGAACTCACAGAGATCCACCTGCCTCTGCTTCCCAAGTGCTGGGATTAAAGGTGTGCGCCATTATGCCCGGTTCTGTTGTTTTTGATGAGTATATGTGCAGGCATCACTGGAGGCCAGAGGCACTGGGGTCACTGGCACATGCCTGGCCTTCTCCATTGATTCTGGAGTGGATTTCAGGTCATGTTTATGCCACAAACACTTTACCTTCTGAGCCAACTCTCCAGATCCTGGTCTCCCCTTAGGGCCACCCTGATGAAGTTACTTTCAAGGCTCCATCTCCATGGCATGCTGAGGCCCTGGAGTCCCAGCTTCACCATGTGAAGTCTGGGGGTACAGGACCCAGCTCATGGCCAGCTACAACCTTTGTGACAGGCTCTTGGGGAAGGGACCACCCCTCACCATTCCTGCCTGTCACCCAGGGTCACCCATATGCTCCCCTGCCCAGTGACACCCTCATGATTGTGAGTGTTAGAATCTGTCCCCCCCGCCAGGTGCCCCCCTGCTGGCCAGGTGCCCCCCCACCAGGTGCCCCCCCCACCAGGTGGCAGCATGAACAACCCCCTCCCCTTCCCAAGGTGCCAAGGACAAACAGGCACCATCGCCAGAGTTCACTTGGGAACTGAGTTTCCTGGGTCCCCCTACAGAGCATACTGAGGGGTTAGAGAGGTGTGAGTGCCCCTTCCCCAACAGGTCCCAGAAAGCCTTACCCAGCAGGGATAGGGCCCCTACCCTAGCCTTCCTCAGCCCCTAAATTCCAGTCCCTCCTAAACTCAGCCACATTTAAGGCTGAGCTGCGTACACCAGGTGCCAGGGAGCTGCTAGGGTCTCAGGTAAGGCTCCTGTGACCCCCCTTTCCCTCTATGGTAGGTAGAAACAGTCAACAGGCCCAGTTAGGATGATCCCACCCCCAAGATGAGGACTTGGACCCTGCAGGGGAGTACATGGGACTTTTCTTCAAAGTTCCTCTGGCCGCCTCAGGCCTTGTTCACACACAGCAAACACAACAGCATGCCCACATGTACAGTGCAGGCAAATGCATGTCCATGTGCGTGACTATATGAGTGTGAACACTGGCACAAGTATGCAGAGTGCATTGTGGGGGTGTAAACAAGGCCAGTGTCTGGGGGGAGTGAACGGAGACTGCTGTGGTTTGAACAAGGACATCAGGGCCTGGCGCACAGTGCTGGTGATGCCTGCCTGCCCCTCCCGGGGCCTCTATTAACCGGGGACAATTGCAGTGTCTCATTTCATGGGTGCCCTCCCTCACCCATTGTCCTCGGACTCCCCCAGCCCATCTGGGGTCCTTGGAGGAGCCCAGAGTGAGGCCGCGGAGCTCTGGGAGAGGTACTACTGGAGGAGGGGCGTTGGCATCGGGACACTGAAGGACGAAAGTTCATTTTTACCACCTTTCCTTGTGTGGGCCAGTGTACAAAGGGATGCTGGGCCAGTTAGGCTAGGTCACAACGGCACAAGGATGGAAGAAAGGGAGAGAGGGGATATGTTTCAGGGATGGGTTTGGGGCCCGCAGCTACCACAGGCTGCCCGAACCTCTCTCCTGTCCGTCCACAGAAGCACGCCAGCCTGGTGATGACCCAGGACCCCTATAAAGTGACCGCGTTTGGGAAGCCATATGCAGTGGCCATGCAGTACCTGTGGCGCGACGCGGGCATCCGCGCCTGCTACGAGCGCAGGCGTGAATTCCACCTGCTGGACTCCGCAGTGTAGTGAGTCTGGAGTTTGTGAGCGGATGGGTCATGGGGTCCGAGCACTGGGAACGGCCGTGGGGGCGTGACATGGGGCGTGGTCGCAGAAGGAACGGGCCAGGAGGGGAGCCAGTCTGCAAGGGGAGTGGCCAGGGCTGGGGCGGAGTCTCAGAATGTGTAGCTGGAGTGGGAAGGGGCCAGGGTGGGAGGGGCCACGGAGGACAGGGACTAGAGAGAGGCTGAGTGGCTCCGCCCAGCATTCTGAACTCTCCCAGGAGTGGATGGCCCAGATGTGTGACCCCAAGTCAGGTCAGAGTCCTTCCAGGGCCTTAGACAATACGAGACATCCAAGGTGCTGTTGGAGGGAACACCGGCCCAGAGCTCTTGGGTCTCCTGTCCCAGCCGGGTTCTTGCTTTGGCCTGAAGCCGGGCCCAGCCTCATGGGTCCCTTCCACAGCTACCTGTCACACCTGGAACGCATTGCTGAGGAGGGCTACATTCCCACAGCACAGGACGTGCTGCGCAGTCGCATGCCGACTACAGGCATCAATGAATACTGCTTCTCCGTGCAGAAAACTAAACTTCGGTGAGCACCCAGCAGAGTCCTGGCCTGGGGGTATAGGGGATTCCTTGTGTAGAAGGAACAAAGGAGCTGTCTCCTTGAGGGAGGGAGGGAGGGAGGGAGGGAGGGAGGGAGGGAGGGAGGGAGGGAGGAAGGGAGGGAAGAAGGAAGGGACAGATGGATGAGTGGATGGATGCATGGATGGATGGATGGGTGGATGAATGGATTGTTGGTTGGGTTGATGAGAGGTTGGATGGGTGGATGGATGGGTGGTTGGACGGATGTGTGGGTGATTGGATAAGTGGATAGATGCGTAGGTGGATGCATGTTTGAATGGGTGGATGGATGGGTGGAAGAGTGGATTGATGGGTGGGTGGGGGGATGCTTGCAGATAGATGGTTGGATGGGTGGGTGGGTGAATAGGTAGATTGTTGGATGGATGGATGAATGCATGGATGGATGGATGGATGGATGGATGGATGGATGGATGAATAGGTGACTGGATGGATGGTTGGATGGATGAATGGATGCATGCATTAATGGAAGGATGAGTGGATGGATGGATGGGTGGGGGATGGATGGGTGTGTGGGTAGATGGGTGGATGAGTGGTTGAATGGGTAGATGGGTGAATGAATTGTTGGGTGGATCCATAGATATATGGGTTGTTAGGTGGATGCATGGATACATAGATGAATGGATGGATGAGTGTGTGGATGGGTCTGTGGATTGATGGATGGATAGATGGAAGGATTTGTGGATGGATGTGTGGATGAAAGGGTAGATAAATGGATGGATGGAAGGATGAATGAATGGATGGGTAAGGGTTTGATGGGTGGATGGATTGATGGGTAGGTGGATGGATAAATCAATTGGCAGATAGGTGTAAGGATGTATGTGTGTGGGGATAGATGAATGAGTGGATGGTTGGGTAGATATACGGGTGGATGAATAGGTGGGTATATGTGTGGATGATTGGGTGGATGGATGTGTGGATGGGTGAATAGATGGATGGATGCCTAGATGGGTGGGTGGATGGATGGATGGATGCATGAATAGATGGATGGGTAAATGGATGGGTGGAAGGATGGATGGGTGAGTGGATGGATAGATGGATTGTGAACTGATGCATGGTTAGTTGGATGTGTAGGTGGGTGGATGAGTGGATGGGTGTGTGGGTGGATGGATGGATGTATGGGTCGGTGGATGGATGGGTGTTTGGATTGATGGATGAATGGATTTATGGATTAATGGATGAATGAATGGGTGGATAGATTGATGGATGGATGGATGGATGGGTGAGTGGATGGATAGGTGCACAAATGGATGGATGGATGGATGGATGGATGGATGAATGGATGGATGCATGGACATATGTGTGGATGGATGGGTGAATGGTTGGATGGATGGATGGAAGACTGGATGGATGGATAGGTGTGTGGATGGGTGGATGGAGAGATGGAAGGATTGTTGGGTGGGTGGGTGGGTTGATGGATGAATGGATGGATGGGTGGATGGATAGATTTATGGATGGATGCGTGCATGGATGGGTAAGTGGATGGATGGATGGATGGGTGAATGGATGTATTGGTGGATGGATGAATGTGTGGATGGTTGGATGGGTGGATGGATGGGTGGATGGATAGATAGATGCATGGATGGATGCATGGATGTATAGATGGTGGTTGATAGATGGATGGGTGGATAGATGTGTGAATGGATGTGTAGATGGATGAATGGATTGTTGGTTGGGTGGATGAGTGGTTGGATGGGTGGATGGATGAATGGATGGAAGGATAGGTGGTTGATGGATGGGTGGATGGATAGATGGTAGATGGATGAATGGATAGGTAAGTGGATCCATGGATATATGGGTGGACAGGTGGATGCATAGATGCATGGATAAACAGATGGATGAGTGGATGTATATATGGGTGGGTGGATGAATAGATGGATAGATGAATGAATGCGTGGATGAATGATGGATGAGTGGATGGATGGATGGGTCTGTGGATTGATGGACGGATGGATGGATGTGGAGATGGGTGGATGGATGGATGGGTGTGAGATGGATGAGTGGATTGATGGATGGGGGTAGATCGAAGTATATATGGGTAGATGGGTGGGTGAATGGATGTGTGGATGAATGGCTGGCTGGCTGGCTGGATAGGTGGGTGGATGAATGGGTAAGTGGATGGGTGGATGGATAGATGGAAGAATTGGTGGGTGGATGGGTGGGTGGATGGATGGATGTGTGGATGTATTGGTGGATGGATGGACGTGTATAGATGGATGTGTGGATGGTGGATGGATAGATGGATGTGTGGATGGGTGGGTGGATGGATGGATGAATTGTTGGGAGGATGCCTGGATAGATGCATGAATGGATAAATGGATGGATGGAAGAATGGATGGATAGATGGATGGAAGGATGCATAGATGAATGGATGTGTGGATTAATGGGTGGATGAGTGGATGGACGGATGGGTGGGGGATGGATGGGTGCATGGATGGATGGGTGGATGGATACATGTATGGATGGATGGGTGGATGGATGGATGGATGGATGAGTGGATGAATGGGTCAGTGAGGGGATGGATAGATGGGTGAATGGGTGGATGCTTGCAAATAGATGGTTAGATGGCTGGGTGGGTGAGTGGGTGGATTGGTGGATAGATGGATGAATGGATGGATGGGTGGATAGATGGATATGTGGATGAATGGGCGGATGGATAGGTGGATGGGTGGATGGATGGATGAATGGATGGGTGGATGGATGGGTGAATGTATGTATGTGAGGGTAGATGGATGAATGAGTGGGTGAATGGATGTTTGGGTGTATGAATGAATGGGTGTGTGGTTGAGTGGATGGATGTATGGATAGATGGATGGATGGATGGATGGATGGATGGATGGATAAATGGATGGGTGGATGGATGGGTGGGTACATGAATATATGGATCGATGAATGAATGAATCTGTTTGTGGGTGGATGGATGGGTCGGTGGGTGGATAGATGGATAGATGGATGTGTAGATGGATGAGTGGATGGTTGGTTGAGTGGATGAGTGGTTGAATGGGTGGACAGATGAATGGATTGTTGGGTGGACCCATGGATATATGGGTGGATAGGTGGATGCATGGATATGTGGATGAATGAATGGATGAGTGGGTGGATAGATGTGTGGACAAATGGATGGATGCATGTATGCATGGATGAATGGATGAATGAGTAGATGAATTATGGGTCTGTGGATTGATGGATGGATGGATGGATGGATGGATGGACGTGTGGGTGGATGGGTGGATGGATAGGTGGGTGGGTGGGTGAATAAATGGGTGGATAGATGTATGTGTGGGTAGATGGATGAATGAGTGGATGAAGGATTGTTCGGTGTATGAATGAATGAATGGATGTATGGTTGAGTGGATGGATGGGCAGATGGACGGATAAATGAGTGGGTAAATGGATGGGTGGGTATGTGAATGGATGGATCAATGGATGAATGAATCCATTTGTGGGTGGATGGATAGGTCGGTGGGTGGATAGATGGATGGATAGATGTGTAGATGGATGAATGATGGTTGGTTGGGTGGATGAGTGGTTGAATGGGTGGATGGATGAATGGATTGTTGGATGGATCCATGAATATATGGGTGGATAGGTGGATGCATGGACACATGGATGAATGAATGGATGAGTGAGTGGATGGATGGATGGACGGATGGATGGATGGATGGATGGATGGATGGATGGTGGATGGACATGTGGTGGATGGATGGGTGGATCCATGTATATATGGGTAGATAGGTGGATGCATGGACACATGGATGAAAGCATGGATGAGTGGGTGGATGGATGTGTGGACAAATGGATGGATGAATGGATGGATGTGTGAATAAATGAATGGATGGATTGGTCTGTGTATGGATGGATGGGTAGGTGGGTGGGTGGATGGATGGATGAGTGGATGGATGGATGGGTGGGTGTATGAATGAATGGGTGTGTCGTTGAGTGGATGGATGGATGGATGGATGGATGGATAAATGGATGGGTGGGTTCGTGAATGGATGGATCGATGGATGAATGAATTTGTTTGTGGGTGGTTGGATGGGTTGGTGGGTCGATGGATGGATGGATGGGTAGATAGATGAGTGGATTGTTGGTTGGGTGGATGAGTGATTGAATGGGTGGATGGATGAATGGGTGGATGGATGGGTGGTTGATGGATGAATGGGTGGATAGATGGGTGGATGAATGAATGGATAGGTAGGTGGATCCATGAATATATGGGTGGACAGGTGGATGCATGGATGTGTGGATGAACAGATGGATGAGTGGATGTATATATGGGTGGGTGGATGAATAGATGGATGAGTGGATGGATGGGTCTGTGGATTGATGGATGGACGGATGGACATGTGGAAGTATCGGTAGAAAGGTGGATGGATGGATGGGTGGATGAATGGATGGTTGGATGGGTGTGAGATGGATGAGTGGATTGATGGATAGGGGTAGTTTGAAGTATATATGGGTAGATGAGTGGGTAGATGGATGGATGCATGGATGGATGGGTGGATGAATGCATAGATGCATGGATGGATGTGTGGATGGATGGATGGATGGATGGATGGATGGTTGGTTACATGGATGGATGGGTGAATGGATGGATGGATGGATAGGTGGATGGATGGATGGATGGATGGATGGATGGATGGATGGATGGATGTGTAATGAATGGGTAGATGGATGAAATGAATGGTTGGATGGTTGCATAGATGGATGGGTGAATGAATGGATGGATGGATGCACAAATGGATGTGTAAATGAGTGGGTGGATGGATGGAATGGATGGATGGATGATTGGATCGGTGGATGGATGAATAGATGGGTGGATGGATGGTTGGGAAATGAATGGGTGGATGGAGGGATAGATGGGCAGGTTGGTGGCAGATGGATGGATGGATGGATGGATGGATGGATGGATGGGTGAATGAATGGTTGCATGGATGGATGGGTGGATGAATGAATAGATGGATGTGTGGATGTGTGAATGAATAAATGAATGGATGGATGGATGGAAGGATAGATGGATGGATGTGTGGATGGATGGGTGATTGAATGGGTGGATGGATGGGTGGATGAGTGGATGGGTGGGTGGATGGATGCGTGAATGTATGGGTGGGTGGATGAATGGATGGATGGGTGTATGGATAGATGGATGGGTGGATGTGTGAATGAATGGATGGAAGAATGGATTGATTGATAGATGAATGGATGGATGGATGGGTGATTGAATGGATGGAATGGATGGATGGATGGGTGCAAGATTGATGAGTGGATTGATGAATGGGGGTAGATCGAAGTATATATGGGTAGATGAGTGGGTGGATGGATGGATGCTTAGATGGATGGGTGGATGGATGGATGGGTCGGTGGATGGATAGATGAATGGTTGGTTGCATGGATGAATGGATTGTTGGATGCGATGGATGGATGGATGGATGGGTCGGTGGATGGATAGATGAATGGTTGGTTGCATGGATGAATGGATGGAAGGATGGACTGATTGATGGATGGATGGGTGATTGAATGGATGGAATGGATGGATGGATGGGTGCAAAATTGAGTGGATTGATGAATGGGGTAGATTGAAGTATATATGGGTAGATGAGTGGGTGGATGGATGGATGGATGGATGGGTGGGTGGATGGATGGATGAATGGTTGGTTGCATGTATGAACGGATTGTTGGATGCAATGGATGGATGGATGGATGAATGCTTGGGAAATGAATGGGTGGATGGATAGATAGATGGGCAGATGGGTGGGTAGATGGATGGATGCTTGGATGTATGGGTGGGTGGATGGATGGTTGCATGGATGAATGTATGGATGGATGGATGGATAGATGGGTGAATGGATGGATGAATGGTTGGTTGAATGGATGAATGGATGATGGATGCAATGGATGGATGGATGGATGGATGGATGGATGGATGGATGGATACACAGATGGATATGTAAGTGAATGGGTGGATGGATGGATGGGTCAGTAGATGGATGTGTGGATGGATGAATGAATGGATGGATAAATGGATGAATGAACGGATGGATGGATGGATGGATGAATGGCTGGGAAATGAATGGGTGGTTGGATGGATAGATTGGCAGATGGGTGGGTGGATGGATGGATGTGTGGATGTATGGGTGGGTGGATGAATGGATGGATGGGTGGATGAATGGTTGCATGGATGAATGTGTGAATGGATGTATGGCTGGATGGGTGAATGGATGGATGGGCAGGTGGGTGGATGGATGGATGAGTGGATGGATGAATGGATTGTTGGGTGGACCCATGGATATATGGGTGGATAGGTGGATGCATGGATATGTGGATGAATGAATGGATGAGTGGATGGATGGATGTGGGGACAAATGAATGGATAGATGGATGCATGGATGAATGGATGAATGAGTAGATGAATGTATGGGTCTGTGGATTGATGGATGGATGGATGGATGTGTGGGTGGATGGGTGGATGGATGGGTGGGTAGGTGGGTGGGTGGATAAATGGGTGGATGGATGGATGTGTGGGTAGATGGACGGATGAGTGGATGAATGGATAGGTGTGTGGTTAAGTGGATTGATAGATAGATGAATGGATGGATGGAGAGACAGATGGATGGATAAATGAGTGGGTGGATAGATGGGTGGGTACGTGAATGGATGGCTCAATGAATGAATGAATGTGTTTGTGAGTGGATGGATGGGTCGGTGGGTGGATAGATGGATAGATGGATGAGTGGATGGTTGGTTGGGTGGATGAGTGGTTGAATGGGTGGATGGATGAATGGATTGTTGGGTGGATCCATAAATATATGGGTGGATAGGTGGATGCATGGATATGTGGATGAATGAATGGATGAGTGGGTGGATGGATGTGTGGACAAATGGATGAATGGGTGTGTTGATGCATGGCTAGATGGGTGTGTGAATGGATGGGTGGATGGATGGATGATAGATGTTTGGATGGATGGATGGGTGGGTGGGTGGGGGGGGTTGTTTGTGACTGCTGAGGAATGGTATCTAGTTTGGCAGCACATGGGAAGCAGAGCTGACTTGTTTTCTTTCTTTGAGGAATGACTGAGCAGTCTCTGGTCTGGCATAGAAACTCATAAATGATCGGTTGGCTCTCAGTGACCTGGGGTGCAGTTTCAGGAAATGATATCAGAAGTCTATCATTGTCTGCTTGTCCCCCATTGTATGTGTCTGTGTTTGTGTGCATGTGTGCACGTGTGTATGCATGTGAGTGCATGTGTCTGTGTGTGTCTGTATGTGCATGCATGTATGAGTGTTTTGACACAGGTTCTCTCTGTATTCTCAGGCTAGCCTCAAGCTCAAAGAGCTCCTTCTGTTCCCTCCTCCTCAGTGCTGAGGCGTGTCCCTGTACTGGGCTTGGTTCCTACTTTTGAGTGACAGAGCTTGTTCTGGAAAAGTTACTGTGGGTCTTTTTTTTTTTTTTTTTGGTTTTTCGAGACAGGGTTTCTCTGTAGTTTTGCGCCTTTCCTGGAACTCACTTTGTAGACCAGGCTGGCCTCGAACTCACAGAGATCCGCCTGGCTCTGCCTCCCGAGTGCTGGGATTAAAGGCGTGCGCCACCACCGCCCGGCTACTGTGGGTCTTTGATTCGTGTGTCTGTGAAGTTTCAAATGTGTAGATGAAGGAACCCTTTCAACTCCAAGTTCTGAACCTGCCTCAGTTCCCCCTTCTGTGCCCTCCGTTCTCTGAGGATTCTGTTAGTGTCATAGTATGTCTGTCTGTCATCTACACTGTGAGTAATATCTACTGCTCAGGAAGGTGACAGCCAGATCCATATCAGTGACCCAGTTTCTGAGAAGCCACAGGAAGGGGTGGTGGTCCTTGCTTTTGTTGTGGTTGTGGAAGGGAGGGTGCGCCCTCCTTGAGCTACAGAGGGGTCACATCCATTCTGGGAATCAGCAGAGGACACAGGGGCCCATTCTACTGATGGGAAAACCGAGTCTGAGGAGGTGTGGCCAGAACCACAGCCTTCCGTCGGCACCTGTGCTGAAGGCTCACAGATAAGCGGTGTCATCCTTTGGCCCCCCAACTCAATATCCTTGTGTCTCACACATTCCTGATACTGATTAATTGAATGTAATTATGTGAGCATGTGGGGGTCAGCTGGGATTGTGCATGTGAATGCAGTACCCGCAGGTGCCAGAAGGGGGTGTCAGGTCCCCGGGAACTGGAGTCACAGATGGTTGTGAGCCACCACTGTGTCCTCTGCAGGGACAGCAGGTGTGCTAACCGCTGAGCCGTCCCTCCTGCCCCCATGGAGAACATGCAGGCCTGCACCAACGAAGAACCTTCTGCAATTTCTGTGTGTGCTTGTGAACATCAGTGTGCATGTGTGTGCACGAACGTGTGTACGGAGGCCAGAGGTCGGGGTAGGGTTTCCCCACTCACTCTCACCTTGTCTTGGTGGGACAGGGCCTCTCCCTGAGCCTGGTGCTCACCTATCTATTCAGTCCCAGCATCCTCCTCTCTGTCTCCTTCCTCATTGATGATTACAGGTGCATGCTGGGAATTCGAAATCACAGCCATTACTTGCCTAACAAGCAGTTTTAGCCACAGGACTGACTCCCCAGCCCTGTGGTTTTTATTTATTTTTTATTTATTTATTTATTTATTTATTTATTTATTTATTTATTTTTTGGTTTTTCGAGACAGGGTTTCTCTGTGTAGCTTTGCGCCTTTCCTGGAACTCGCTTTGGAGACCAGGCTGGCCTCGAACTCACAGAGATCCGCCTGCCTCTGCCTCCCGAGGGCTGGGATTAAAGGCGTGCGCCACCACCGCCCGGCCTATTTTTATTATATATTATATATATATATGGGGGAGGAAGGGAGAGGAGGTGGATCTCATTCTGTAGTTCAGGCTGGCCTTAACTCTGTCAGCCACCCTCACACTATGGCCATCCTCCTGCCTCAGCTTTGTGAGCATAGTGTGACTCATACAGCAGGCCACACAGCTGTGCAGTCTGTCCTTGTATCCAATGGTGACAGGTCTTACGACTCTGGTGCAGCTGAGTCTGGGGTGATGGTGAGCAGGGGCCTGGTCATGTGACCTCTCTCAATGGCAAGGGCGTGGGGGGTGTCTCTTGGTTTTTCTTCAGCATCGTGGATGTTGGTGGCCAGAAGTCGGAGCGTAAGAAATGGATCCACTGCTTTGAGAATGTCATAGCCCTCATCTACCTGGCCTCCCTGAGCGAGTATGACCAATGCTTGGAGGAGAATGATCAGGAGGTGAGGGAGCTGTCGTCACAGGCAGGGTGCCGTTGGGGGGCGAGGACCCCCTCCATCGCAGCAGGACAGCACACCTGCCTGAACAGGAGCGCCTTAACCCCCCATCTTTTGTGCTGGGCCTTTGTGGGACCTGATCCCCAAACCCACCTCAGGACACACAGGTCTCCCAACCTCTGCTGACCCCTCTAGGAGTAGCTGTTGACACACCTGTGCAGAGATGAGGAGCTGTGGCCAAATGCCATCACACCCCAAGTCAGATAAGGTGATGGAACCTCTGTGGGTCACCGTAGACCCCAGTCCTGTTGCTGGATGGTCTCTGTGTGGCTCAGCATGGAAACCATCTCCTAGGAGAATGGTTCAATATCCCCCCTCTCTTTCCCCACTTCTCTCTGTCTCTCTCTCTGTCTCTGTATCTCTGTCTCTCTGTCTCTCTCTCACTCTCTCACTCTGTCTATCATCTCTGTCTGTCTGTCTCTCTGTCTCTCTCTGTCTCTCTGTCTCTGTCTCTGTCTCTCTCTCTCTCTCACACACACACACACACACACACACACACGGACTTTACTCATTCCCAGTCTTCTTGACTTGGCCTCCCTAAGGCTGAATTAATGGATCTCAGCTTCTAGAGCAGCCACACAGGATATACCAAGGTCCTGTGGCCACTGTGACCAAGCAGAGCAGCTCAGGTGGCTTAAAATGCAGACACCCAGTTTTTATTTAGTTCTGGGACCTGGGAGTGTGAGGTCAGGGTGTGGAAAGAGTCAGGCCCCTCTGAGATCCAGGTTCCTCTCAGCATCTGGTGGTGTCCTTGGCTCATAGGAGCTCAGCCTCCTGTGTGTTCCCATCTTCAGACAGTGTTCCCTATGTGAGGACACCTGTCATTGGATTAGATGGCTCTCTGGTGACTTGTGGCTTCACCTTGGCCCATCACATGTGAGAAGTCCCATTCAAATGTTTTCATACTCTAGTGGTCCAATCGGAAGTCAATTCTGGAAGAATATTGCTCAACTCAGGATGTTGGGCACACAGGATGCTTAGGTCCAGCCCTTCACACTCAAAGAGAAGGTCGGAGATACCCCAAGTCTTCATCACCCAGTGGGTGAAGGCATACTGCTGGGGCCACCACCTGCCTCTGTCCCCCACAGAACCGCATGAAGGAGAGCCTAGCACTGTTCAGCACAATCCTAGAGCTACCCTGGTTCAAGAGCACCTCGGTTATCCTCTTCCTCAACAAGACAGACATCCTGGAGGAGAAGATCCACACCTCCCACCTGGCCACATACTTCCCCAGCTTCCAGGGTGAGTGGTTCTAGAACATTCTATACCCTTGTCTCCCTGAAGCAGCTCCCCAGGGAGAACCTTGCCAAGGCTCACCCCTTATCTGGAGTCACCAGAAGTTTCAAAGAGAATAAGGACTTGGGTTCCCAGCTCAGCTGCTTCCGATACTTCATGAGCCTCGGTTTCTCCCTCTGTGGAATGGAAATTAAGGTGACCCTCTTAGCAGATGGATGAAAGGTTCTATAAAATCTATTTCTAAGCCCGGTGTGGTGGCATGCTTTAATCCCAGCACTCAGAAGGCAGAGGCAGGTAGATCTCTGAGAGTTTGAGGCCAGCCTGGTCTACAGAGTGAGTTCCAGAACAGTCAGAGCTACACAGAGAAACCCTGTCTCAGAAAACAAGAACAACAACAAAAATCTATTTCTGTTTTCATGGAGGTGGGGACTGCAGGGCCTTAAACACAATAGTCAGGGGCTCCACCCTGACCACGCCCCCAGCCCCCTCACTGGGGATTCTAGGCGGGGCTCCACCCCGACCACGCCCCCAGCCCCTCACTGGGGATTCTGGGCGGGGTTCCACCCTGACCACGCCCCCAGCCCTTCACTGGGGGATTCTGGGCGGGGCTCCACCCTGACCACGCCCCCAGCCCTTCACTGGGGGATTCTAGGTGGGGCTCCACCCTGACCACGCCCCCAGCCCCTCACTGGGGGATTCTAGGCGGGGGCTGTCCTGCTGACCCCCACCTCTGTCCTGTGCTGTAATTTTCATAGATTCATCAGTCCTCTTTCAGTAACATCCAATATGTTATCTCATTTGTGTGGTCTTTTTTTTTCTTTTGTTTCCTGAGACAGGGTTTCTCTGTGTAGCCCAGGCTGTCCTGGAACTCACAGAGATCCACCTGCCTCTGTCTTCTGAGTGCTGGGATTAAAGGCGTGCGCCGCTGCCGTCTTCATTAGACACATATGACACATGTAAACAATATTGGAACTCACCTTCCACAGAGCAAGGCAGGTCCACAGCAGCTAGGTGGGAACCGCTGTTTTTCCAGACCCTTCCTGGAAGGGAGGAGGGTATTTGGAGAGCTGAGAAGGTACAGAGCTACAAGGATCTGCTCTGTTGGGAGGAACCTTCGCAAGCACCCTTAAGCCTTGTTCAAGATCTCATGGTCAGAAATTTGGTCCTCCCTCCCTCTCTCCCTCCCTCCCTCGTTCACTCCCTCCCCCCTTCTCTCCCTCTGTCTCTCTCTGTCTCTCTCTTTCTCTTGAGACAGGATCTCACTGTGTAGCTCTGGCTGGCCTTCAACTCTGAAGACCAGGCTGGTCTGTAAGTCTGAACGCGGAGACTAAAGGTGTGCGCCATCCCTCCCAGCCAATGGTTAAAGATTTGGGAAGGGCTGAGCTAGGTAAATTGGTTCCACTGCCGCGTGGCTGGGACCAGAGAGACCCCAAGAAGGTGCCTGCCTTCTCCCAGGAGTCTTGTGCTGTGTGCACTGGGGAGCCAGCTTTCCCCATGTGCCCCACTCCCCTCACAGTGTGGCTGACTCTGGGTGGCCAGACGTTTGCCCAGGGGGAAGCCATCTATCGTGATCAAGCCTCAGGGAAGTCCGTGTGGCTGCCACCGAAGTTGATTGACCAACCTAGGTTCAACAAGATGGGAGCTGCTCTACCTAAGCGCGGTGGGTCTCAGGAGGCAGGCTCTCCAGCTTCCTGTGCCCGCTGTGGCAGAGGACTGTACCAAGGGCACAGAAGTGAGTCTCCCGCCAGCTTAGGAGATGCGAGATCTGAAATCGGCAAGCATGGAACTCCCCGCTCCGAATCCGGCCATGATCTGCAATGCTGAGCAGATAAGTTTCTGCAGACACTTTGACCTCAACCCTCGCCCAGCCGTGATCCAGGCTGCAGTCCAAGACACCAGGTCAAAGGTCACACAAACGCAACTTCGGTGAACTCTGGTGCCAGGATTTGACCACTGGCTCTGGTCGTAGCTGAGAGGCCCAAGACCCCCCTCCATGCTGTCATATCCCTCAAGGCCGAGTGGGGGACAGACATGAAGTTCTGGGCACCCTCCAGTGCGTCTTAGCTGAGAAGTCCTGAGAACCAGGCTGCGGCCAAGAGAGTCTGGGAAGAGGAAACGGGCGGTTTGGAAAGACTGTTTCCAACATGGGCCAGTGTCTTAGTCACTGTTCTCTCGCCGTGAAGAGAAACCATGACCCGGCCGCTCTTACAAAGGAAGTACTCTATCAGTGGCTTGTTGACGCTTTCAGAGTGTTGTTAGTCCACCATCATCATGGCAGGAAACAGACAGGCAGGGTGCTGGAGCAGAAGCTGAGAACTTCACATGCAGGCAGCAGGCAGAGAGAGAATGAGACTGAGGGCGGGGAGTGTACTCTCAAAACCAGTGAACCTCCTCCTTCAATGCGGCCATGCCTCCTACAACGCGGCCACGCCTCCTACAACATAGTCACACCTCCTCCAACAAGGACACGCCTCTTCCAACGAAGGACACGCCCCTCCAAGGAGGACACGCCTCCTCCACCAGGGACACACAGTCTCACTTTCCCCAAACAGTTCCCCATCTGGGACCGTTCTCATCAAACACCACAGGTTCCCAAAATCTTATTTACCACTGACATTTCTCCGTGTTTTGCTTTCTGTGACAATTTCCTCAGTTATTTGCTTAAAGACCAAAATAGCCTGAGGATGTGGCTCCATAGCGGAGTGCTTGTCCAGCAAGTGAAAGACCCTGGTTTCAATCCCCAATATTGCCAGAAAAATTAAAGGCAGGCGGTGGTGGCGCACACCTTTTATCCCAGCACCGGGAGGCAGAGGCAGGAGGATCTGTGAGTTCGAGGCCAGCCTGGGCTACAGAGTGAGTTCCAGAATAGCCAGGGCTACACAGAGAAATTCTGTTTGTCAGGGGGAAACAAAAAAACATTGAAAACTGGAGAGGCTGGAGAGACAATTCCCTGGCTCAGCGGGTAAAGGGCACGGCAAGAGTTCGAATCCCCTGTATATATAGAGAGAGCTAGGCACTGTGCTGCGAAGACCCGGGAGGGTGGGGCTCTCGGGGCAGACGGCCTCTGCCCCCTGTGCCCGCTCACACGCACAGCACTCACACAGAATACAAGAGGAAATCTCGCTGCACTCCAGTCAGATCAGTAACTCTCACTTAAACAACTGCGTAGAGCAGGACATCTTCCACTGCAGAGCTGGGGAAACTGAGGCATAGACAGGCAGAGTCACTGGCTAGACAAGCCAGGGAGGAGGCTGGGGCCACAGGAGAAGGCCGCCTGGTCCTTCAGTCTGTCTTTGTCTCATTCCCTCCAGACAGACCTTCTCCCCAGAACCTCCCACCCCAGGTCCCAGCGCGTACACACACAGCCACGCTCAGTGTTCTTACCTGGGTGCCAGGATTTGAACACAGGTCTTCATGCTTGGCAGCAAGCAGTCTTACCCACAGAGCCATCTCCTCGGCCCTGGAAGCAGAATTCGAACCCACGCTGTTTGCACCCAGAGTGCCCCCCCACACACACACATACACGCCCCACCATGTGACCTCCACGATTTTCAAAGATTGACAGCATCTGGGGAGGACTGCATGCCTGAAACACCCAGGTCTCTGGACCTGTTCCCAGTCGAGGGAGGGAGGCCCCGCCCCACCCTGGTCCCCAAGTCCCCAAGCTGAGCCTCATGTCATATGACTCTTACAAGTTAGTCCTCATTCCCATTGGCTGGGATGACAAAGATGGTGTCTGCCCTCAATAAAGATGACAGGAGTGGCTCTGAGGGCCCCCCAGAACTTCACAAGGCTCAGTCCCCAGCACCGCACAAACCCAGCCTGAAGCCGCTGTCCTATCATCCCAGCACTAGGAAGGTGGAAGCAAATGGGTCAGGAGTTCGAAGCCAGTCAGGGCTACAGGGTGACCTGGAGGCCAACCTGGGCCACATAGAAGGTTCAGGCCAGCCTGGGCCACATGGGGGTTCGAGGCCAGCCTGGGCCACATGGGGGTTCGAGGCCAGCCTGGGCCACGTACAGGAGCCGAGCCGACCCCACCCCTCTCCGCAGGTCCCCGACGTGACGCAGAGGCCGCCAAGCGCTTCATCATGGACATGTACGCGCGTGTGTACGCGGGCTGCGCGGAGCCCCACGATGGCGGCAGGAAGGGGTCCCGCGCGCGCCGCCTCTTTGCACACTTCACCTGCGCCACGGACACGCACAGCGTCCGCAGTGTGTTCAAGGATGTGCGGGACTCGGTGCTGGCTCGGTACCTAGACGAGATCAACCTGCTGTGATGTGGCCCGCCCGGCCTCAGTTTACCCACGGGGCGGGGCCGGGACTCCACCCGGGACGTCCCTCGGGGCACCGTGGTGGCAAGGATAGGGCACTCCCTGGCGGACGCTCAGGAATCTGCAGGGCGAGGGCTCCCCACGCTGGTCCAGGCCCGAGCGCGATTCATTCCCTTGCCCTCCTTCTAGTTACTAGAGAGAGGACAAGAGTCAGGCCTTTAACCCGGGCACTCAGGAGGATGTCTGCGAGTTCCAGGACAGCCAGGGCTACCTAGACCGGATTGAACCAGTCTGGGGCCCTCTCCACATCCTCCAGTGCCATCCTCACCTTGGGGCATGCGTGAAGGTGTCATGGAGGGAGAGAGGAAGTTCTGTTGGTTGTCTGCCCACTCGTGGGCCTGAGGTAGAAGCCTGCCAAAGACGGTTTTGACATGCCCACAGCCGTGAGGAGCCCTCTGTCCCCAGACTCCAGCCCACCACACTACTCAGCGTTGCCCCACACCGATGTGCGCTTGGTTCCTCCACGACCCCTTAGTAAAGGGGAAACCGGGCGGCGAGATGGCTCCGCCTGTGAAGACGCTTGCGGCCAAGCCTGACCGCCGGAGTTCGGTCCCCCGATCGCTCGGTAGGAACAGTGCCTGAGTCTCAGAGTCGGATCCCACAGGCGTGCATGGTGACGCACACAAAGAAATAAATGTAATTAAACAACAACAACAAAAAAACAAAAAACGGGAAACGAGTAGAGAAATACTGTCCCCAGAGGCAGTGATTGGGAGGCTGAGGCAGGAGGATTGCAGCTTCCTTGTCCTCAGCGTGCCCAGCCAGGCAGGGGACACCGCACTCAGACAACTTCAAATCTGGGCCAGAGACTGGGCGTGGTGGGGAATAGATGGCTCACTGGGTAAGTGCTGAAGTCCAAAGACACGAGTTCGACTCCCCAGAATCCACCCAGGAGCCAGCACAGTGGTGCGCGCCTGTCATGAGGTGGGAGCAGTGGGAGCAGTGGGAGCTAGCAGGGCAGCCCAGGGCGGCCCAGCCGGTCAGTGAGCCCCAGGTTCCCTGAGAGACCCCGGCCTCACACAGGGTGGGAAGCTACCGAGGAAGACGCCCAACCCCAGTGACATCACCACAACAGATGAGGGCGGAGAACTGAACCCTTCTCTGGCTCCTGAGCAGTGGGGTTATAGCTGGGCTGTTCTCAGGGGTCCCACGGTGGCACATTGCAGACTGAGTTCTCTCTGCAGCTCCCTGGTACGTGTCCTTGTAACAGCTGCGTAGTACTCCACCCTGGGACACAGCCTGGCTTTAACCAGGTGCTGGGAGTGGGAGCCAGAGTCTCACGGATGTGAAGCCCGGCTCTGGCGCCATTTCGTGCCTCCCGACATTTTTGTATCTGCAAACAGCACCTGGGAGAATTGCCTTCCTCACAGGGGCCAGAGCGCGGTCTCCACGGCGGCGGCGGTGTACCCGGGGCAGGAAGAGGGCGCACACACCGCGTGGCTTCGCTTGCTGTCGATGGAGACACCTCCTGTGGGGGACACGTGTCTGTAAGCTTGTGCTCTGTATGGTGGTCAGGGGATTGGTCAGCCCTCACTCAGCACCACTCACTCCAGGGTGCTGTGCTCAGTCCTCCCATGCATAGCACTTCAGTGCTGACTTGAACCATGTCAGGGGTGTGGCTGACGCTTGGAACCAGGTCTCAACCAGGGTGAATGTCAGCACCGTGGCGCGTCTGTGGTCACGAGATTAGCTGGGCTCAGGGTCCATCTGGGAACAGGGCTCAGTATAGGACAGAGACTTGGGGAGTCAGTGAAAAGGGGCCCAGGGCACTGGGCGGGATCTGGGCCTCACGTGGATCCCAGGTCAGAGGGAGGGCTGCACTCAAGTGTGATGATCGGGGCTCAGCCTGAGGTGACCTGGGATCCCGGCTCAGCGCGGGGAAGGCTCCGCTCCTGGTCTGGCTCAGCCCCTGTGATTGACACCTGTGATTGACACCCAGGCTGGGTCCCGCCCCTCCGCAGTCGCCCGCCCCGGCCCCTCCCAAGTGGCCCCGGGTGTTGGTGACCGGTGACCCGGGGCGCAGGGTGCCGGAAGCGGGGTCCCCGCCCTGCCCTTCCCCGGAACCCCAGAGGACACCCGACCCCCTGGGCACCCTTCTCCCTCATAGCCACCCCGCGCCCCTGCGGGAGACCCCGTTTCCCCACCCCTCCCCATTTCGGGATGTGCTCGCCCCCTGCCCGGGTCCCTAATTTAAACAACCGGATGGATACCGCACAGCCTTCTGCCGGCCTCAGTTTGCCCTCCTAGCAAAGTTGAATGCAAAATGGTCCTGAGTCGGCCCTGCCTGGGAGTTACAGGTGCTTCTACACATGGATTAGGCGCCTACTGTGTTTGGGTGACATTTATTAAGCACTTGGTGTGTGTGGAAAGGTGACAAACGTTTATTAAGCGTCCCTGGTACAGGAAACACATTCCTGGTCAAGCGCCTGGTGTGTGGGGATGACTATTTTTCCCCCCGCTGAGTGACATTAATTAAGCACCTACTCTGTACGGGTGGCACACATTCATTATTATTATTATTTTATTTATTTTTTTTTAACACAGGGGCTCTCTAATATGTAGCCCTGGCTGGCCTGGAACTCGCAGAAATCCACCTGCCTCTGCCTCCGAGTGCTGGGCTTAAAGGCCTGCGCTGTTACACATTTATTGAGCACCTCTGTGTACACACATCAAACACTGATTAAGCACCTGCTGTTTATGGTCACAGAACATTAAGCACCAGTGAATGACTCAGGGGATAAAGGTGCTTGTGGCCAAGCCCTGGCAACCAGAGTTCGGTTCTGGGACCCACATGGTGGCAGGAGAGAACCCACTCCTGTAAATTGCCCTCTGACCTCTGCCCGTGGTGTGGCACATGCTCACCCCTACACACCATAAATAAATAAACGTAACAAGACTTTTTAAAAAATTATGAAGCACCTTCTGTGTGCGGGTGGCCCTCGGTGGGTTTGGGTGACATCACCCTGGCTGCATACAAGTGAAAACACTTAAGATGGACCTTCTGTGTACGGATGACAAACATTTATTAAGCACCTGCTGCATGTAAGCACGCTGGGAACAGTTGGTTCTTGGGACTGGGCAGGTGCCAGGCGGTACCCATTGTCCTCGGGACCGGGGAAGGGGACACTGGGCAGGGGTGAGAGTGTGGAGGACTCCTCCCGGCCCCCCTCAACCGTCGCTCAGGGTGCCCCTCCCTGCCCTGGCCTCGCCCCCGCCCACCGGGGGGCACCTTGAGCATAACAGGAAATTTCAAACAACAGGAAACCCAGGCCAGGCTTGCAACTCCACCCTGCTGGGGGCCTCTGTCAGTCTGTCCCCGCGGGAGGCCATGAACATCAGCACCTGGTCCTGTCACCGGCTGGCGGCCAGCGGTCACAGCCACCTCATTGTCCTGCACTACAACCACAGTGGGCGGCTGGCCGGCCGCGGGGGCCCCGAGGACGGTGGCGGGCTGGGCACGCTGCGGGGGCCGTCGGTGGCGGCCGGCTGCCTGGTGGTGCTGGAGAACGCGGTGGTGCTGGCCGCCATCGCCACCCGCATGCGGTCGCGCCGCTGGGTGTACTACTGCCTGCTGAACATCACGCTGAGCGACCTGCTCACCGGCCTGGCCTACCTGGTCAACGTGCTGCTGTCGGGGACGCGCACCTTCCAGCTGTCCCCCGCGCACTGGTTCCTGCGGGAGGGCTTGCTCTTCATGGCCCTGGCCGCGTCCACCTTCAGCCTGCTCTTCACAGCCGGCGAGCGCTTCGCCACCATGGTGCGGGTGGCCGAGAGCGGGGCCACCAAGACCAGCCGCGTGTACGGCTGCATCGGGCTGTGCTGGCTGCTGGCGGCCACGCTGGGCCTGCTGCCTCTCCTGGGCTGGAACTGCGTGTGTGCCTTCCCACGGTGCAGCAGCCTGCTGCCCCTCTACTCCAAGGGCTACGTGCTCTTCTGCGTGGTGGTCTTCGCCCTCATCCTGGTGGCCATCCTGGGCCTCTATGGGGCCATCTTTCGGGTGGTCCGGGCCAACGGGCAGAAGTCCCCGCGTCCTCCGGCCCGCCGCAAGGCCCGCCGGCTGCTCAACACTGTGCTGATGATTTTGGTGGCCTTTGTAGTGTGCTGGGGTCCTCTGTTTGGCCTGCTCCTGGCCGACATCTTCGGTTCCAACGTCTGGGCCCAGGAGTACCTACGTGGCATGGACTGGATCCTGGCCCTGGCCGTGCTCAATTCTGCCATCAACCCCCTCATCTATTCCTTCCGCAGCCGCGAGGTGCAGCGCGCAGTACTGGCCTTCCTCTGCTGCGGCTGTCTCTGGTTAGGCCTGCGGGGTCCTGGTGACTGCCTGACCCGGATCACCGAGGTCCACTCCGGTGCGTCCACCACCGACAGCTCGCTAAGGACAAGAGACAGTTTTCGGGCTTCCAGATCACTCAGCTTCAAGATGCGAGAGCCGCTGTCCAGCATTTCCAGTGTCCGAAGTGTCTAGAGCTTGGACAGTCCAGCTGCCAGGATGAACACTCTACAGACCCTCCCGGGAGAGGTGAGAAGGGACTGGACACACGATCCTGGCCATGCCAGCAGGTCCCAGGGTCTGTTCACGGAGCCTCCCCATGCTGAATGTCTGGCAGAGCAGAGAGTGGCCAGAACCAGATCCAGAGGGTCTGGGCCTCAGTCTGGTCCTCACCTTCACCAGGACGTGAAGGGGACACACCATGCCTGAGTTCACCAACAGGACAGCACACTGTGGTCCCTTGTTAGTCACACCTGTGTGTGAGTGTGTGCGTGTGTGTGTGTCAGGAAAGGGGGTGGGGGCTGCTGTCACACTGTGCACAGTGCTCTGTGAGGGTGCTGAGATGGAGGGGCGCCTACCCCATTTGTCTGAAGGCAGCCACATTGCTGAGATGTTGCAAGAAGGAGTGGAGCTGGGGGACACACCAGTCAGTCATCCCCCTCCACGGTGACTTCCCCATTGGGACAGGCAGCCCGCCCCCATGACCTCCTGTCTCTAGCTCAGCTTCTCTATGTATGTGGGGAGAATGGACCCACCCACCCCAGGTCTGGGGCAATATCTTGACCTGGTCCTGTAACCCCGTGGACTCACCCTTCCGTTTCTGAACCATGGTGATGTGCTGTGACAGGGGACCGTGGACCTCACTGTTCGATAGCGCAGCTGCGAGCCATGCAGGGCTGTGTAAGATCATTAAAATGAAGGAAACCTACACATTCAGTTTCTCAGTGTATTGTAACCGAGTCCCACCGACAGTGACTGTAAGGATGGCAGTGATTGTCACTCAGTTCTGGGTAGAAGTCCAAGGTTTTGGGCACACATCTGTTGACTTTTCTACACTTTTATCTCCAATGGGTTGTGGCCTTGGTGCTTAGCATAAGGCCTGGTATACACTTGGCATCTACTTGTTGCAGACTAATCACTCTCTGGGACAAGGCCAGTAGTCTGAATCTTAGAATCTGCTTTCTCACCTAAGGCCATCAGAGAAGGCTTCATCCCCAAGTTCTCCACAAGCTTGGAGCGTTCTCCTAAAGCTTATCAAGCACCTACTGCATACCTTACTCAAAGCTCACACCAGTTCTCATATTGAATTCTTATCTGTGTCTGGTGGTGGGTGGGTGGCAGTGTTTGGTCATTTATTTCTTATTTATTGTATTCCTAGAGGTGTGAGTGACATATAATTTTAATTCACACCTTAAATTACCCTAACCGAAGTCACTGGGACTGGTCAAATCCATAGCAATATTGGGTACTCCGAAATTAAATTTGAATTTGCAGTAGGCGAACCAAAAATTTTAGGTTAAATATGTCCCAAATATGAATAGGGATAACGAAGACCTCCCGACCGTCACACCAGTTCCACTATTGCCACATCCATCTCCCCACTGCCACTAAAGTCCGTGCCAGTCCCTGCCTTACCTAACCTTGCCACCTGCCCCGAATTTTATTTATTTTTTAGCCATCTTCTCGTTCATTCACTTCAGAATCCTGTGGACACCCACTGGATGCCACGTCTTGTGGTCGGGGCTCTAGGCACCTTCAAGACAAAGATCTGATTCCTCATTAAGTTTCATATCTGCTTTTTTCCGCGTTTTAACCTCCTCCCCTTTCAGAGACTACAGAACGACTCCAGTTCCCATCATCCTTTGTGCTTGCCCGACAGGACTACAATTCCCAGGAGAACCAAGGCATCAGCCGGGCACTTTCTCATACCTGCTCTACTTCCATCCGGGTCGCAAGGTCACGTCTTGCACTTTCGATCTTTGATCTCACTAACGACGCCAAACACACGGCTTAAGCAAGCTTTACTGAAAACATTTTTAATAGTTTTTTTTTTAAAAGTATTGGTGTTTTGTGACTTGGAGTTTATGAGTTCAGTAGCGGTAGACTGTCCGCCATAGCTTTGGGAGCTATCGTTTTTTTGGGAGCGCCACAGTGGGACTACAACTCCCAGGGTGCTCCGCGCTCGATGACTCCTACAGCTCCTGAGAGGTCTTAGCGCAAGTCCCAGTGTGCCTACAACTCCCAGGATTGCCCCGCGGGCGGGGGCCGTCTATAGCGGGGCTTACTCACAAGAAAGACAACATTTCCCAGCAGGCCGCGCGGCTCTCAGAGCCGTCCGCAGCGCTGCCCGAAGGACCCTTGAGTAGGCGCGGGCCGTCCGTGGCTCTGCCCGAAAGACCTCATCGGCCGCCCATGCCGAGCTGAGTCCGCGAAGTCTCGGCCCCTTCCCGTCGCCGTCCGCCGCCGTCTCTGCCGCCTCTGCGGCCTGCCGCCCGCCGGGATGCTGGAGGAAGCGGGCGAGGTGCTGGAGAACGTGCTGAAGGCGTCCTGCCTGCCGCTCGGCTTCATCGTCTTCCTGCCCGCCGTGCTGCTGCTCGTGGCGCCGCCGCTGCCCGCTGCCGACGCCGCGCACGAGTTCACCGTGTACCGCATGCAGCAGTACGACCTGCAGGGCCAGCCGTACGGTGCGCGACCCCTGATCCCGTCCCCTGTCGCCGCCATCCTCCCCACTGCCACACGGGTCCCCCAGTCACCGCGATCCTCACACTGTCATGCCGAGGACCCCCGACTGTTACCTCATCTCCCCACTGACACTGATCCCCTTCCTGGCAGTCCCACGTCTCCCTGTCCCCTCAGGCTCCCTGCTGTCACACTGACTCTTGTCACCCGGATTCCCGCCTCTCTTTGACCCCCGTCACCCTGACCCCCTCTCTGTCACTGGTTACTCCAGGCCTACTGTCCTGGGGTCCCCCGGCGCCTTGGTTCCCACAGCACCACCCCTTCGCCCCTTTGCTCTGCTCCCTGCCCCTCGCCAGGGTTCCCCGGGGTCTGTGTCCTCATGCCTGGGTCTTGAGCCTCTTAAAGCCTCCCTCTTCCTGGCCTTCCAGAACCTCTGGCATTTAGTTTGCGCGCGGGGCGGGAGGGGAGTTGAGGGGGGATTGTGGAGCGAGTGTGCCAGCCTGGGTCTGCACACCCCCACCCTCTCTGTGCCGACCCCACGGGCCCTTGTGCCCATAATTATGTTATTTCTCTTTAAAGGAACATTGCTATGTTGGGGTCCACATTGGCTGCCCCTGCTTGGGGACCCTGGAGTGGGATGGAGGCCGGGTGGCTACCCAATGCCTCGCAGGGCCAAGAACAGTGCTCTGAAACAGTGCCCTGGCACCCAGGGCACCATAGGATGAGCGTCGTCCTAGGCTGGGTCCACAGGGCCAGGAGTAGGTGGTCAGGTGTCCTCAGTGTTATAGTCCCTTGTGGCCTAGTATCTTCTGAAGTGTCATCCACAGTGGGTTACCACCAAGTGGCCGGGGACACGCCCAAGATGCAACATGGAGCCGGTGGCTACCAAGCTGGGCAGCATAGCTCTTGAGCTCCTAGAGTTGTTCCAGAGCATTCCATGGTCCAGAGGGTAGTTCCTAGACCACTGACGCCCATGCCCAGCTCACACACCCGTGGCCCGCATCCGCCCCTTGGATGGGCTGGTGTGTGAGCTCCTGTTCTCAGTGGACCACACGCCCGACATGCAACCTCTCCCATCCCTGGCTGGATATGAACTATGGGGCTCCTGCACCCCTGGAGACCATGCTAGACCAGCCAGCCAGAGCAGGTCTTGAGAAACCCTGGGCATAAGTCCCTTGGGGTCCCCTCCGCCCCAAACTGCTACCCAGCCTCACTGCAGCTCCCCTTGCCCAACTTCCCCTGGGTCTTGTTGAGAAATAAAGGACGTGGGGGAAGGGAGGCTCGTAGTGGGGTGTGACTGAGGCCACCGTCCCTCCTGCTGTGGACTCTGGCCTCCTTAGGACCCACCTTCTTGTCATCATGGCGCTTGGGGCAGGCATCTTGTCGGCCTGGTGGCTCTGAGGTCTGTCTTCCCCTCACAAGCCTGGAGCCAGCTGATGAGGCTTGGCTTCCCCTGCACTTGTGGATAAAGTTTTATTGACACTTGGTCACTGACACCAGCGAGCTGAGCAGCCAGCCAGCCACGGGGAGAAGCCTGTTCAGTGCACCTGCGCCTGTCTTCACGGCATCCCTGCCCTGCAGATGTCTGCACAGGGCCGTACTGCATGGGTGGGGTTGTGACCCGGGTTGGCCATAGGTCAGGTCACAGGCCTGGCCGCCCTCCTAGGGGGAGCATGGTGGTTTGGGGGAGTCCTGGGGACCTGTGCCTGGGCAGCACTGCCCACTGGGGCTCCATGTCACATCCCCACCAGGAACAGAGCCAGGTGCACAATGCTGCCCTGCCATAGCTCTGGCTTTCTGGGGGACGTTGTAGGGACCCGGAGGAAGAGCTGGCGTCTGAGCCACCCTCAGAGGCCAGGAACAGGTTGAAGAGGGAGGAGTGTTTCTCCCTGTAGGATTCCCACAGGTGTGGGGCGAGACCTGGAAGGAGCCGGGTGTCCACCGGACACCTGGCCAGTGCTGGCTTCCAGGACAGTTGTCCCTGGCAGGCCCTGCCCCACCCCCACCCCGACTACATTCCTGGAAAGTCAGAGCAGGGCCTCAGCGGGTCCTGGGCCTGTGGCTCCCTGTGGGTTCAGGTTACGGCCATTTCTCAGCTTTTTTGGCCTGTGAGCATCAGGGACCCATCCAGCTGCCATCCTGGGGTGCAGTTCACCCCATGTGACTGGGGAGTGGTCACACAGGAACTATCCCAAACCCAGCCACTGCATGCCTTTGACACCTTTGGGTTGGAGGGTTTCATGGTAGTTTGGGTGTCAGTGTCCAGGTGACCAACCTGGACACCCTACCAGGATCAAGTCCCCTCCACACTGAGTTGTGACCCTCAGTCTGTATAGCCATTCACTGCCCCCTCCTGGCCATGTGTGTCTAGGGGTGCTGCCTGCCATCACCCTTGGGGGAACCGAGCGTTTGTGAAGCTCCGCTCTGTACTGTGCCGCCATTCTGGCTGTGTGTTGTAGGGCACAGGGGACTGTGGTTCCTAGAAGGAGCTGCCCACTGTGGCCTGAGGTCCATGGCGGTTCACCGCTGTCCTCTGGCCCTCACAGGGCCGTGTGGCAGTTGTCCCATGCCTGTCTCGCAAGAGCCACTCCCCATGGCCTGTGTGCTGGCGTGGAGGCCCCAGACGGTGTCCAGACGCTGGGAGGCCGGCAGCTGTGACAGGTGCAGGACCCTGACCCTGGGTTGTGATGCTGTGACCCCATGTCCCCACAGGCACACGGAATGCAGTGCTCAACACGGAGGCACGCACAGTGGATGCTGACGTGCTGAGCCGCCGCTGCGTGCTTATGCGGCTTCTGGACTTCTCCTATGAGCACTACCAGAAGGCCTTGCGACAGTCCGCGGGCGCTGTGGTCATCATCCTGCCCCGGGCCATGGCCGCTGTGCCCCAGGACGTTGTCCGGGTGAGCTGTGCCGCCGTCCCCGCCCCCGCCCCTTGAGCGCTGGCTTTGCCTTCCTGAGTCTTGACGGTGGTGACTTGTCCCCGAGGACACTGGGCTGTGTTCTCTGGCGTTCAGGAAGGGAGCTGAGATGGGGAACCACTCCAGGGGTGGCCGCGGCCCCCTGAATGCATGTGCTCCCCACAGCAATTCATGGAGATCGAGCCTGAGATGCTGGCCATGGAGACTGTGGTTCCCGTGTACTTTGCTGTGGAGGATGAGGCCCTGCTGTCCATCTACGAGCAGACCCAGGCCGCCTCCGCCTCCCAGGGCTCCGCCTCTGCCGCTGAAGGTGAGCTAGGCTGCCAGAGGGTGCGTGTGTCCCCATGTCTGTGGCTGGGGCTGTCCTGGGCCTGTTTGCGGTCTCCACCCCAGCTGTGACCCTGGCCGTAGACCCAGGTGACTTACCCCTTGTGTCCCCAGTGCTGCTGCACACGGCCACGGCCAACGGTTTCCAGATGGTGACCAGCGGAGCCCAGAGCCAGGCGGTGAGCGACTGGCTGATCACCAGCGTGGAGGTGAGCGCCTGTCATGCTGCCCCTCAGCCTGCCCCAGGGCCTTTGCACAGCCTGCACCCTGATCCCTGAGGTCCAGTCAGGCCTCTGCTGCATGCAGGAGATGGTGGTGACCCAGGAACTTGACTTCAGGCCGGGGCTGTGGCCCAGTGGGGAGCACTTGCCCAGCATCACATAACCCAGGCCTGGTAGCACACACCTGGGAGGCTGAGGTAGGAGAATCAGGAGCGCAGGGCCATCCTCTGCTGCATAGTGAGTCCAAGGCTGGCCTGGGATACAGGAGACCCTGTTTTAATAAAAGAAAAAGAAAACCCCATGCTTGGAGTTCTGTGGTCGGGGTGCTCAGAGCTACAGGATGAGTGGGTCGGGCTGGCGGGGCGGCCAGGCTGGCGGGGCGGCCAGGCTGGCGGGGCAGCCGGGCTGGGCTGGAGTGCAGGCCGCAGGAAGCATCTGCAGCATTCTGACAACTGATGCGATCAGATGAACAGGCTGTGGCTGTTACAGCGTGTGGAGGACCGGGGGACTTGGGCAGGCGCAGCCTGGCTGTGCACCCCCATCCTGGGACAAGCAGTTTGTGCCTTTGTCCATTGGGGGTCCCCACCCTGTGGGAGGGGGCTGAGGGGACCGTCAAACTGCAGGTGCTCACAGCACACCAGGGTGACCTTGGGAACCACAGCCAGGCTGTCTTGGGCATCTGGATTCAGCGTTCCATCTCTGTCTCTCCACAGGGGCGGCTGACAGGGCTGGGGGGCGAGGATCTCCCCACTATTGTCATCGTGGCTCACTACGATGCCTTCGGGGTGGCCCCGGTAAGTACTGGTGTGCAGGCCCAGGAAGGGATGGGGACTCCTCACAGGCGCAGCAGGGCGGTGACTGCCAACTGCTCCAGGCACCAGCGTGTGGGGTGATGCAGGGTGGGACCCAGAACGCCCAACCCCTGGTGAGCACAGCAACTCTTACGGAAGGAAACATTAGGGCTTGCTCTCTCAAAGCTCAGGCTGTCCTGGAACTAAGAGAAATCCCCCTGCCTCAGCCTCCTGAGAGCTGGGGTTAAAGGTGTGGCCACCACGCTCGGCCCAGCGGGTTTTCACGGCTCCCTTCTGCCTGCTGGCGCCCGACATGTGGCTTGGCACCAAGTGGGCGGGCCTGGCCTGCAGGGGGCGTGGCTGACTCGCCCTCTGCCCGCAGTGGCTGTCTCTGGGCGCGGACTCGAACGGCAGTGGGATCTCAGTGCTGCTGGAGCTGGCTCGTCTCTTCTCACGCCTCTACACGTACAAGCGCACACACGCAGCGTGAGTGCCACTGTGGGGGGCGGTCCTCAGGCCACCCCACTGTCCATCCCACACCGGATGCTGCTGGTCCCTGGGAGGGAGGGGCCCATCCAGAAGTGGCTGCGGCCAGCCTCTTTCCTCAGCTCTGGGGTGGCCTGGACCCCGATCTCCACCCACTCCGTGCCCACAGCTGTGACAGTCACAGAGGGTCAACTACAGATCCTGTGAGAGTGGTTTTGACATACGTAAGCTGGAGCACACCGGGTGGCCCTGGGCCGTCAGTCTGCAGCCCTGAGAGGAGGCAGCCAGTACGCCGGTTCTCGGCCTCCTCTTGGTCAGAGTGGCCGCAGGGCAGGAGTCGATAGAAGGGGCTGAGGGGAGCGCCCTTCTTTAAAGCCATGGGGCAGCTTAGTTCTTGCCCAGCCCAGCTCTGTCTGTCCCTCACGGCCTGCACCAGGTCCCAGCTGCTGTGGCAGCCTTGTGTGACAGTGGCCAGTCGGCATTAGGGGCCAGGGACAACCTGGGCTCAGCAGCTGCCCTGTGTATCATCACAGGGCAGCTTGGCTGTGGTTCCCAGGTGAGGGTCCGGGGTGCCTGTGACATCTGGGGTCCTTCTAGCCAAGGCGTGCGTTAGCTGGCCCTTAGCATCTGGGGACAGAGTGCTAATCTCGAGGCCTCTATGTGAGTGTCCTTGGCAGCCTCCCGGGGGCCTCTGCAACATTTGGGGACGCATATGGCTGTCACAGTTGGGGATCCCTGGCCTGTTGTGGGGGTGTCAACTGGTGGTAGGTCTGGAGAGATCTGGGGTTTCCGTGCGCCCCATCTGGCCGCGTCCCTTGACACCCACACCTGCAGGTACAACCTCCTGTTCTTCGCGTCGGGAGGGGGCAAGTTCAACTACCAGGGCACCAAGCGCTGGCTGGAGGACAGCCTGGACCACACAGGTGGGCGGGGCAGGCCGGGGTGGGGCATGGCGGGCGGGCCGGGGGGGCCTGGGTCTGGTGTGAGTGGCCTGAGTGAGGGGACCTCGTGCCCCTGACCCACACCTGCCCCGCAGACTCCAGCCTGCTGCAGGATAACGTGGCCTTCGTGCTGTGCCTGGACACCGTGGGCCGAGGCAGCCACCTGCGCCTGCACGTGTCCAAGCCACCTCGGGAGGGCACGCTGCAGCATGCCTTCCTGCGTGAGCTGGAGACGGTGGCCACGCACCAGTTTCCCGACGTCAGCTTCTCCATGGTGCACAAGAAGATCAACTTGGCGGACGATGTGCTGGCCTGGGAGCATGAGCGCTTCGCCATCCGCAGGCTGCCCGCCTTCACCCTGTCACACCTGGAGAGCCACCGTGCAGGGCCTCGCAGCAGCATCATGGACGTGCGGTGAGGGGGCTGGCTGCCGGGGGCAGAGCCCACAGGGGCGGGGTAACCACCCACAGGAGCTCCCGTAGGGCCACAAGCCACCTTCCAGGTCTTTCTTGGGTACGGGCAGCTCCTAGAACCTTCCATGGGGGCACTTTTTGGTGGAGCAGCCTTCAGAACCTGTGAGGGATACCTCGAATCTTCCATGGAAGGGGAGGGGTGGTGGCATCTTCTGTAATAACCTGTGGGGGTCAGATTCTAGGGCCTTCTCTGGGGCTTCCTTCTAGAGCCTTCTGTGGGGGGCACCTTTCAGCTTCTTCCAAGGAGAGAGCTTCTGGGCTGGGGCATAAGCCACTGCTAAGGACCTTCCTTGAGGGAAAGCAGAGCCATCTTCTGGAACTCTCCCTAGGCTGGCCACAGCTGTATGACCACATGGAGCAGGGTGTGGGCACTTGTCCAGGGTGGGGGTGGGGCTGGGAGTCAAGAGCAGGCTGTGGGAGGGCCAGCAGCTGGTCACACAGAGAACTGGGCCCACTCAGGCTGACTGCTGGGTTGCCCACCCCCACCCCGACGGGCCCTGAGGTGACCATTCCCTGCAGGGCGCCCTGGGCCCTGCAAACGCTGCCCGCTCCCCACACCACACCATAGCTCCCCCACCACATTGGGCCTTGGCTGTCCTGTGTGGTGTTCATGATCAGACACACTCTTTGACCTGGCCCCTGCAACCAGCTTTCCCCAGAGCCTGGGCACTGGGGACAGTCTTCCCTGTCTGAGGAACCCATCCCCCTGTTCTCAAGGTCCCGGGTGGACTCCAAGACGCTGACCAGGAACACGCGGATCATTGCTGAGGCCCTAACACGGGTCATCTACAACCTGACAGAGAAGGTGAGCATCTGGTCCTGGCCAGATGTGTCTGTGGTGTACAAAGCTCTGCTGGCCGCCTCACACCCTGTCCCCTCCCTCTGCAGGGGACGCCCCCAGACATGCCGGTGTTCACGGAGCAGATGGTAAGGTGTGGGTATGGGGGGGACCACAGGGAACCCTGTTGTGACCCCGCAGGATCCCAGCCTGCATCTGCCCCCAGCAGGTCCAGCAGGAGCAGCTAGACTCCGTCATGGACTGGCTCACCAACCAGCCGCGGGCCGCCCAGCTGCTGGACAAGGATGGGACGTTCCTGAGTACACTGGAGCACTTTCTCAGCCGCTACCTGAAGGATGTGCGGCAGCACCATGTGAAGGCTGATAAGCGGTGAGCGGTGGGCACGTTCCCGGAGTCCAGCTGGGGCCACACAGGTCAGCAGAGGACCAGGCCAAGGGACAGCGTGGACGCCAGGCCTGGGCTGCATCTTTTCTGGAAAGACTTCCCAGGCAGACCAGGAAGTCTCTAGTCCCCTTCTTAGCTATTTCAAACATATTTTTAAGCCGGGTAGTGGTGGCGCACGCCTTTAATCCCAGCACTCTAGAGGCAGAGACAGGAGGATCTCTGTGAGTTCAAGGCCAGCCTGGTCTACAGAGTGAGATCCAGGATAACCAGGGCTACACAGAGAAACCCTGTCTCAAAAAACAACAACAAAAACACACGAAAAAAAATATTTTTAGCTTTCTGAATTGAGCTGTTGATCTGTAGTCTGGGCAAGCCTCAAACCCATCATGCTCCTGCATCAGCCTCCCAAGGGCTGCCATCCCAGGCGAGCTCTCTCAGACGGAGCCCCAGTCAGGGAGGCACTGAGTGGGGCTGTCTCTCGGCAGGGACCCTGAGTTTGTCTTCTATGACCAGCTGAAGCAGGTGATGAATGCCTACAGGTGAGTGGTGGGCTGGAGCTGAGGGACCTCGCTTGCTCTGCGGGGTGACAATTCTGCTTCTTTGACCGCACGGACTGTCCCTCAGGGTCAAGCCAGCCATCTTTGACCTGCTGCTGGCCGTGTGCATCGGGGCCTACCTCGGCATGGCATACACGGCCGTCCAGGTGAGCTGCTGGGCAGGGAGTCGGGCAGGGGGGCTCTGTGGTGTCCCCATCCCTAATGTGTTGTGTCCCCACAGCACTTCCACGTGCTGTACAAGACCGTGCAAAGGCTGCTGCTCAAGGCCAAGGCGCAGTGACCACAGCTGTGTACAGTGGCCCAGGAGAGACCGGCCTACGCACCCACGTGGCCCTACTGAACCAGAGGGTTTGGATCCGTCACGAGGATGCAGGGATGCCTCTGCCCGTCTGTTTCCTTGAACTTCCCTGGAGGAGAGCCCCGCCTACCTGCAGACGAGCCCACAGGGACACAGTGGTCACCCGGGCCACGTGCACTGAAGGGCCACACCCCATGCTGGCCTCCCCAGTGGCCGGGTACCAGCAGCCTGTGCCCCCTGCGGCTTCTCAGAGGCGTCCACCACCAGGCTGCCTCTCCTGGCGCTGGCCAGCTCCGGACTATGGCTCCCTGCTGTTCCCAGCCTCCCTTCAGACTGTTGTCACCTTGGCCACCACTGGACCCACCTGGTCCCCCAGCTGGACCTGCCTCACCATCCCCTCCCCTCCTGCAAGTGTCCCCCACCCTAGTCCAGATCTGGTGACAGGGCAGGAGGTGCCCCTGGGAGGCAGCCTGCAGCCCTGAGGTCTCCCCACCTTCCCCTCCCCCCTCAGTTTCTCTGCCTGTGATGCATTCTGGGGAGCCAGCCCCGCTGTCACAGTGTGGGATGAAACAGCGAGGCCCAGCACAGCCGTAGATATCCCCACCAATAGGACAGCCCTGTGGAATGGAGGGTGGGAGGGAGAGAGGGATGTCAGCGCTGGCAGTCGACCTCAGGGACCCCACGGTGAATAGATTCGATAGCAATATGACCCAGGAGGTGTCAGGCTGGGAGGCAGCCGGGGCAGCGCCTGGCATCCCTCCAGCCCCAGCTGAGGCCTGGCCCACCCTGACCCGCTGCTCTGCCTCTGCCTCGCAGCGGTGGCGGCCTTCACCCTGGTAGCACTTGTGTCGTGGGATGAGAGGGGCCAGCCTGCCACCCTGGCCCCGGGCCTCTCGCCCCCCCGGACTGCTGGGGTCCAGCCCCCCTTTACTCCTGTCCTGGCAGCTGGTTACGGGTCTGAGGCAGGTGCCACCCCATCACTGGAAAAGATGCACAAGGTGCATGTGCCTCTGCCTAGACAGGTCTGGGGACGGTGGCTAGGGGTCTGCAGTTGGCGGGTTAGAAAATAAAAGCCATATTGAAGGACCGTGCCTGCGGGTGTCCTGGGGAAGTCTGCTGCTCCTGTCTTCAGGAACCTTGAGGTCCCGCTGGGCCCATGGCCGCTGTCCTGAACTCGTGAGCATCAGCCCTGCTGTCCACCACAGCCGCTTCCCAGCCTAACTGACAAGGCTGCTTCCTGGTACTATCCAGGCTCTCAGTGGACAAGAGGTTGGGCACAGGAGGGCCACCACTGCACAGGCCACCCCTGCCTGCCAGGCTCATCCCAGGACCCAGCTCCTCCCACAGGCTCTGCCAACCACCCAAGTCTCTGTCTTGTAATCAGTCAACAAACCTCAGTTCAGCTACTGCAGTGAGGCTGGGGATCCTGTCCGCTCAGCTCGGGATGGACAGGGCTGCTCACTTCTGACTGTCGAAGGGGAACAGACCCACCTGGACCACAGAGGCACAGACAATTAGACTGTGGCGTCTCTTCTGCCTGGGTTCAGGCAGAGGGTGTGGTGTGTGCCAAAACCCTGGGGCGAGCACAGTGAAGCACCTGAATGTTGTGATCCTGAGCCCAAGGTGAGGGGGGCTATATCCTGACTGTGAAGTCTGGGAAGGTCCCTGGGCCCAGGGCACTTGTGAATCCGCAATGAGACCTGCCTCTGTTAGGTCCTGGACTCCAGGGACCACGGCCTGCAAGTGTCCCCGGATGCTCATGCATGCTTGCCCCAGAAGGGGGAAATGAGGGGGGCACACATACATCACTCAAGGTGACCAGCAGGACATCTTTCTCCTCTGGGTGCTGGGGATCAAACTCAGGTTGTCAGACTTGGCAGCAAGCCCCCTTACTCACTGAGTGCTCTCGCCGGCCCTCCAACCTTATCTTTTGATGCAGGCAGGGGCTCTGAGCCTTGAGCCAGGCTCCTGCCTTGGCCTCCATAACTCTGGGGTTCCATGTGGCTGCCATGCCAGATTTTTACATGGGTGTTGGGGATCCAAACTCAGGCTCCAGACCTCTGCTTCTGCGGGAGGGTGTCATTGCACCCTCAGCTGGCCTCGTGGTAATCCTGCTGGAGTGAAGGCCTGCACCACCACACTGGCTACAGCTTTTAGACAGTGGCTTGTAGGCTGGGCATGGCGGAGGAAGTAAGGTCAGCTCTGGGTCATCCTTGGCTACACAGTGAGTTTGGGGCCAGCCTGGGCTACATGAAACCTTGTTTCAAAACTAAATAGCAAAGAGGTTGTAAGTCACTGCCCTCTGTGGCATCCACAGGTGGCTGTGCTGGGCCGGACACGGGGCTGGTGACACAGCCAGTTCCAGCCCTGACTTGGGTGGTACTTGGACGTACCTCCCCTGAACCCTGGGAGGGAAGGGCAGTGGGAGGAGTGGCCCCTCTCACCCCTTCAGTGCTGAGTCCCTGTTGGGGGAGACTGCTCTCGGGGGGCCTGTGCCTGTCACAATGGGGGGCTCCCTGCACAGAGTGGGTGCAGGCCAGGTCCTCAGCTCAGCACCTCCGAGAACGAATCAGCCGTGGATATGGGCAACTGAGGCTGAGGTGAGTTCTAAAACAGCCCACTCACCTGAGCATGTACAAAAGCCCGAACAGGTGATAGGACACCCCCCCCCCCAGTTTCTGATTGCCCATCTCCCCTGGACCAGCAGCCACAGGTCTTCTGCCCCATAGCTATGGTGACACCAGCTGTAGGGATTGGGGGTGTCAGGTAAGGAGTCCCCAAACAGGTGCTATTTTAGGCTAACATGGTGCTGGGGTTGGGGGAACAGCTCCAGCTCTGCAGGCCACCTGCCGGTTCCCGCCCACATGTTTTTGGGACTGAAATGGCTCAAGCCCGTTACCCCAGGGCTGATGCTGAGGCAGGTGGATGCCAGCTGTGGGGCAGTTGGCAGGACCCCGCCTTTGACCCGCATCCCCGGCTCCCGGGAGGCCTGGTCCCCCCTTTCGATGCTTTTTAACGATTCTCGCAGCTCAGAGGCCCGCGGGGGCTGCTGGCATCCTCCTCCGGTCTCCATGGAAACAGTCTGAGGACCAGCCTCAGCATCTCCCAGTCTCCCTGCTGCTGGGAGGTAACCCCTGACCCCAGGCCTTGCTCTGTCCCGCCCCACAGCCCTTCGGAGTATGATGGTGGCATTGCCATCGACTGTGAAGCCAGCCCACAGAACGCCAGTCCCTTCTCCCTCTAGTGTGCATAGCAAACGAGGAGGCTAGGCAGGCAAGGCTGCCTGGAGCTTGGGGACAACAGAAGGAATCATGGGAGGCATCTGGGCTTCCAGAGCTGGTGTTAGACTCCAGCACTCCTGCTGTGTGACTTTGCACAAAGGATCAACCTCTCTGGGTCTCAGTTCCTGTTCTTTAAAACAAATTATAGGGATCTGGAGGGATGGCTCAGCGGTTAACACACCGGCTGTTCCTGCAGAGGACCCGGGTTCCCAGCACCCACACGGGGCTCACAACCGCCTATGACTCCAGTTCTGGGGGCCCGACGCCCCCTTCCGGTCTCTACAAGTACTGCACACACAGCCATGCAGGCAACACACCTGCACATAAGTAAATTATTTTACAAAACAAATTATAGCTGAGTGGTGGTGGTGCACGCTTTAACCCAGCACTTCAAGGCAGGGCAGGCGGATCTGTGAGTTTGAGGACAACCTGGTCTACAGAGCGAGTTCCAGGACAGCCAGGGCTACACAGAGAAACCCTGTCTCGAAAAGAAAGAAAGAGAGAGAAAAAAGAAAAGAAAGAAAGAGAGAGAGAGAGAGAGAGAGAGAGAGAGAGAGAGAGAGAGAGAGAGAGAGAAATTGTAGGAACAAGACTCACCTATTTGAGTCTTTTATTTATTTGAGACACTGTCTCATGTAGCCCAGGCTAGCCTCCAACTCTCTGTGTAACCAAGGATGAACCTAATCCTTTTGCCTCCACCTCCTCTGGGAGAAAAAAAGCCCCAAACCCAGTCATCAACACAGAGGACATTCTATTGCAGTAGTTAAAATGAACACGCAAAAAATCTGCAATGAATAAAATATTGCTTGTTTATGTTTGAGATAGGTCTCTTGACATAGCACTGGCTTGTCCTGTAACTCTCTGTGTAGCCCAGTCTGGCCTCACAGTGATCCTCCTGCCTCTGCCTCCGGAGTGCTGGGATTAAAGGTGTGGTCACCACCACCCCACAGATATCACCATTTTCACGACACACAGCATAGGCACAGACGGCGTCTCTGGTACCAGGGACTTCAACTTTAAAATATGAGCTGGATGTGGTGGTGCAGGCCTGTCATCCCAGGACTCAAGAACTGAGGCAGGAGGATTGCTTGCAAGGGCCAGCCTGGGCGTCCGCTTCTTTCCTTGAATGGCCTGTCAGCTTCTCTGCCCTCCACTGTCATCCCCCTGCCCCTGTCTAGTCCTTTGTGTCCACGTCACAGGCTGGCTTTCATTATTCACCTTCTGTTTGCAGAGCCACCGTCCCCATCTGTGGCTGCTTGTTTTGTCTCGACACAGGCTCTTACCATGTAGCCCAGGCTAGCCCGGATCTCCAGATCCTCCTGCCTCAGTCTCCCCAGTGCACCTGGCAACGGGGCTTATCTCGTGGCTGTTGGTGACGGACACATTAAGAATGTCAGAGCCAGCGTGGGGAGACCTGTCAGTCTTTCTGATGTGCACGTCCAGCCTGCAGCCTCCCACACCTCCAGGACCTCTGGGCCTCAGTTTCCCCTCCGCCGGCGGGCGCCACCCGCCCCTGCAGTTCCCGAGGCGGCCGCGGGAAGCGCTGTGGAGCAGTCGTGCGCGGGCGGGGCCGCTGACCGAGCGACGCGGCGGCACCGCAGCTCCTGCCCGGGCCTGGCCGGTGGGCGGCAGCGGGCCCGAGCGCCCCGGGGCGCGGCCCGACGGCATGAAGGACCTGGACGCCATCAAGCTCTTCGTGGGCCAGATCCCGCGCCACCTGCACGAACAGGACCTCAAGCCGCTGTTCGAGCAGTTCGGCCGCATCTACGAGCTGACGGTGCTCAAGGACCCGCACACCGGCGTGCACAAAGGTGGGCGCCCGCGCCCCGTACCCGCCCCTGCATCCCTGCACCTGACCCCTGCACCCCGGCACCCTGCCTCCTGCACCCCGAGCCCCTTTCTGTACCTCTCTTTCTACACCTGCACCCCCCCCCCCCCGTAATTCCCTACACCCCTCCCTTGCGCCTGAACCCTCTGGATCCCTCCCCTATACCTCTCCTTCTGCACCCCTGCATCCTAGCACCCCCTTACCTTCCCCTGCACCCTCCTCCGCCCTGGGGGTGCCGCTCTCGATCCAGCTGCCCCCTCCCGTCCTCCGCCCCCTCTCCCTCCCTCCTCCCCACTCCCTCCTCCTCCATCGCTCTCCGTCATCTCCCTCCATCTCCCTCCTCTCCCCAGGCATCTTCCTCTCTCTCCCCTTCTCCCTCCCATTCCCAGAACCCCCCCTCCCGCCCTGTGCCAGGAGCTCCGGGGACCCCTGCCTGCCGGTCTCCCACCCCCACCACGTCGCTCTGGGTCTCTCTGGCTGGGCCGGGAACTTCCCACCTCGGACCGGGATTCCTGCTCACAAAGCCGGGCCAGCTTGGCTGCTGCCGGACACATGTCCAGGACCCGGGGCTGAGCGGTAACTACAAAGACGTGGGGGGCGCGAGGTTGAGGCTGAGGCCCAGGGGATGCAGGGACCCAGGCAGCCCTCTCTGGGTGGTGCCATCTTTCTGATCCCCTGCGCCCACCCTGGGCTCAAGTGGAACCTGGCAGAGCCAGAGCTGAGGCCGAGACAATGAATGTGAGGTCCGCTGGGCAGACTCCAGATCCCGGGTGACGAGGACGCGCGTGGGTGGCGTCGCCGGCAGGTGGCTCAAGAACCTGGCTCCCCCTCCCATGGAGGCTTCTGGGGGGGCAGGGTCGCCCCACTCTGCTCCGTCCCAGGCCCCAGTGTCTGAATCTGGTGGCTTTGAGGAGCTCTGAGGGCAGGTGTTGGGGGACCCCCAAGGTTGAGACCACAGTCTCCATCCCCGGCCGGACCCTGGGGGTGGGGGGAAGGTGGGGGCTCCCCCGGATGGGCCGGTACCCGCCTATGGAATGAATGAGAGTGTGTGAATGAATGAACGGACAAGCGAGTCAATGGATGGACCAATGAATGAGAGAATGAATGCATGAGTGAATGAGAGATGAACGAATGCACAGTCCCGGGGCTGCCAGCTGGCCTTGAGGCTGGTCTGGCTCCATGGCAGGGAGGGAACTCCTTCACACTCCAGTGCTTTTCTCCACCGACCTCATTCTCAAACACGTGAGACTGGAGGTTTAATTCCCACCCATGACCTGGACCCGAAGCCCAGGGTCTGGCTTAAGTACTCATTGCTAGAAACTTCTGACGGGAACCCGAAGGCTGCCTGCATGGCACCTCAAGTCGGGGCTTGGGGGGCAGTGGTGAGGCCTGGGTCTCCGGGATCACACACGGGTGCTAGAGTGGGAGGCTCCACATCTCCCCTGGGAATTCCAGAAAGGACAGTGGGGCAGCAAGGCCCGGGGACCGGAGTTATTTTCTTTCTGGTAGATGTGGTGGCCTGGGGGCCTTCAGATTTTGGGACATTGCTTAGGAGGTGGGAATTTGGGCGGGCGGAGGGTCCAGGGAGGGTCCGGTTGCCAGTGACTAGAGGTCCACCGTTTCCCAGGCCCCACCCGAGTGAGGAGGTGGGGATCCCACAGGCCAGTAAAGGAAGGCTCAGGATCTTGACAGAAAGAAGTCTGTGTTTGAAGGCAGGGATGGTGGCACACACGCCTGTCAGTCAGAAACTTGGGATGCTCAGTCAGGAGGATCAAGGTCATCCTCAGCTACATAGCACGTTCAAGGCTAGCCTGGGTTACATGAGACCCTGGCTCAAGAGAGGTAGATCTTCTTGGGCCTCTGCTATGTTTCTGTCAACCAGTGGCTGTCCCTTTCTGGGCTTCAGGACAATGGAGACAGAATGGACTGAACTTGGAATTCTTGCACAGAAGAATATTTCAAATGGCTTTGTTTCTGTTCACACCTTCAAGATAACCCATAACAGCAGGGGTGGGATCCTAGGGCGGACTAGGTCCCTAAATGCTGCAGAGAGACGCAGAGAAGGGGCAGGAGATGAGGGCCCATGGACCCTCTGTGACCCCCCCTGGAGCCATCCAGAGTGTGAGGGCTTCCCTCAACCAGGGCTCAAGGTAGAACCTGGGAGCTGACATGGGGGGGCCTTCTGCCCCCACCTCTGAGGGAGGACAGGTCACCTTCGGGGTCTCTCTAGCCCTACATGCCCTATGCATTTCCATGTTAATGACGGCATTGGCACACTCTGGGGGACAGTGCAGAGTGTGTGTGGGGGGGGGGGGCTGGCCTGCTGTTACCATGGGAGCAGCAGTGGCTGTCATGGCAGGAGGAGGGGATGTGGAGCCCAGGCGACAAGCAGCCTTGGGGACACATGGCCTGGCACAGGTGTGGGAGGAGCTGTTGTCCCGGGGCCACACCAGGTGCTTTCTTGAGACACTTTGATGGCTTCAAATGAGACACCATCCAGCTGTGTGCCTCGGTTTCCCTAGCTGCCTAAGAGAAGGTCCTGGAAGCATACATCTCAGAGGAAACTGCTGGAAAAGAATACAGGGTGGTGTGGATTTTAATGAACTCTGGGCACAAGGCCTGGGCTCACAGAGTGGGCGATGCTCCAGTGTTCAGGCTAGAGGCATTTGCAGGTAGAGAAAAGTGTTCTTGAGGCAGACAACAGCATCTCTGAAGGCCCAGAGGTGCAAGGCCCTGGGAAATCTCCACAGGGAGGAGGCTACTGTGTGCTGGAGCGGTCAGGATTGCATCAGAGACAGGACACAGGCTGGAGGGAAGGGACTGGCTTTGCTTGAGGAAAATGCATGGAGGTGGATGGATGGATGGATGCATGGTTGGATGGATGGGTGGACGGATGGGTGGATGGATGGAGGGATGGATGGGTGGATGGGTAGACAGATGAGTGGATGGATGGATGGATGGATGAGTGGATGGGTGGACGGATGAGTGGATGGGTGGATGGATGGAGGGATGGATGGGTGGATGGGTGGACGGATGAGTGGATGGGTGGATGGATGGATGGGTGGATGGATGAATGGGTGGATGGATGGGTGAATGGATGGATGGGTGGATGGATGGGTAGATGGGTGGGTGGATGGATGGGTGGGTGAGTGGATGAGTGGGTGGATGGATGGATGGATGGATGGATGGATGGATGGATGTTGGGTGGGTAGATGGATGTTGGGTGGGTAGGTAGATGGATGGGTGGATGGGTGGGTGGATGGATGAGTGGATGGGTGGATGGATGGATGGATGGATGGATGGATGGATGGATGGATGTTGGGTGGGTGGATGGATGTTGGGTGCGTAGGTAGATGGATGGGTAGGTGGGTAGATGGAGGGATAGGTGTGTGGGTGGGTGATGTCCCCAGATCTCATGGAGGTGTAGTAATTGTCACCATACCTTCCCCTGGGTCAAGTGTGGAGCACTTGAAATGGGGCTCATGCAGACCCTGAGGAAGTGCAGAGGTAGGATTCTCACAGGTTTGGGGTGAAGGCTTCATTTTGTTATCTGAGGAATGATGTCCCAGGTTGACCACAATCCCTGCTCAGGTCCTGGTGAAGGAAGGAGCTTTTGTTGGAGGAGCAGAGGGAAGAGACAGGCAGGACAGACTTAGGCCTTGGCCCTGAGGAATGTGGGAGTGATGGAGCGCTGTGGGTGGAGAGACATGACTTGGTGATCACAGGCATCTCTGGTTGCTACTTCATGGAGAATGAACGGGGCGGGGGGTGGGGTGAGCATGTGTTCACAGATGTGAATGGAGGCCACTCAGCTTGTCTTCCTGATGACAGGATGGGGCCGGGTGGAGTCACAGGAAATTGTTCTTGCTATGACTCGAGTGTTCAGTGGGGCATCTGTGATCCCAGCACTCAGAAAGCTGAGGCAGGAGGATCATCAATCAAGGCTAGCCTTGGCTACAGAGTTGACCAGGAGCCAGTTTCCAAAATAAGGTGGTTGGGAGAGATGGCTCAGTGGCTCAGAGTGAATATTGCTCACCTCAGGAACCTGAGTTCAGTTCCCAGCACAACTGGGCTGCTCATAACAACCTTCACCCAGTACCTTGTGGGTCCCCAGAGGGAACAGATTCCTACAAGTTGTCCTTCTGCCCCTCATAGGCATGCCGGGGCCCCCATAGGTAAATAGATACTAAAAACATTGAATGCAGACCTCTCCAACATTCTGGAATTTTCTGAGCCTCAGGAATCCTTCAGCCATTCACCCTGACTCCCAGCTCAAAGGCAGATGTTTCTGATTGCTGTGTGTCTTGGGGAGGGTGCTAGCCTCTCTGAGCCTTGGTCCATACAGCACTCAGCGGTGTGTAACTCTTGAGCAGTTTGGGAGGTTCTGCTGAAGCTCTGACTACAGTGGCACCTCCAGCCTTCATGGTAGTTTGGGGCGGGGGTTATTAACATCGAGGAAGAAACTCCCCATGGCTCCCCAGGGCTCCGACTTTAGTGGCCTCCTCCATTTTGATCCCCAGACTCCCCCAGCTCCGGGTGTCTGTCTGTCTCCTCTACACAGGGCCCTTGTTCCTCCCTCAGCCTGCGAAGCTCAGGGCCGCCCAGTCGCCCAGGGTCTTGTTCCTTCTGAGTGGGTGGGAAAGAACACCAACCTCCGTCGCCGAGGTGGGGGGGGGAGCGGGCACGTGACTCGGCACTGAGTTCAGATGGGGGGCCCAGTCGGTCAGCCCCAGCTCCAGCCTCGGAAACCAAGGTGAGGGGACACTCACTGCGGTCCCCACCTTCACGCACATGGCCTTTAGCCACTGTGTCCCCAAGGTGCCCAGACTTAGGGGCGTCGGCGCCCAGGAACCTCCTAACGCCCGGACAGAGGAACGACTTTTCTAAGTGGGGTGACATCCCTGGTGTTGGGGTTCGGCCAGCAGCACGCCAGGACACACCCTCCCATCAGGGCTCCGGGGATGGGGGGGGGGGGGGGCAGATGCGCTTCAGCACCGCGGACAGCGGCCCCGGGACTGCAGGGGCGATTCTCTTTGCCCTCTCCTCCCTCCTCCTCTTTCCTTTCTCCTCCCTCCTCCCTCACTCCCTCCTCCTCCTCCCTCCTCCCTCCCTCCCTCCTCCTCCCTCACCTTCCTCCTCCTCTTCTCTCCTCCTTCCTCCTCCCCCCTCCTCTCTCTTTTCTGCTCCTTCCTCCCTCCTCTCCCTCCTCTCCCTCCTTCCCTCTCCCTCCCTCTTCTTCCTCCCTTTGGGGCTCTGATACAAGGCCGGTCTTGAACTCTCTCTGTGGCCGAGAATGACCTCGAACTCCCAGGTGCTGAGGTCAATGGTGGCAAGTTCCAGGCTGCAGGGTGGACCTGCCTTAGAGACCAGGTGATGGTGGTGGCGCACGCCTTTAACCCCAGCAGAGGCAGAGGCAGGTAGAGCCCTGTGAGTTCGAGGCCAGCCTGGTCTACAGAGGGAGTTCCAGGACAGTCAGGGCTACACAGAGAAACCCCCTTTCAGGAAAAAACAAAAAAACAAACAAACGAAAAACTAATAATAATAAAGTCAGTTAAAATAATACAGCCAGGGCCAGTCATAGTGACGTTCCCCAGCTGGTGCCATCTGTGAGCGCATGGCTTGGCTGTGGGTCCCATCTTCCCAAACTAAAAACTACCCCTGTGAAGCATTAACTCCCCTCCATCCTCTGACCAGCACCCACCTCCGCCCAGCACCCACCGTTCCCCTTCCTGTGTGTGAATTTGTCAATGCCAATGACCAAATAAGGACTCAGCAGCACCGGCCATGCTCCTTGCGCATCCTCTGCCGAGCTCAGGAGCCTGAAGTCCATCCTTCCTGGGGTGGGACACGCAGCTTTCCTTTTCATGGCTGTGTAATAGTTCACCACGTGGAAGAACACGCCCACGTGTCAATCATTCATCTATCAACTGGGTGACATTTTCATGGAACCCCGTGTTCCGGTCAAACCACATCTGATTTGCATTTTTAACTTGGGGGGTGGGCTCCATACCCAGAGCAGGTTGGGTAGGTTAGAGAGGACCCCACATCATAGTCTTCTGGCCTGTGCCAGAAGTGCAGTCCAGAGGACTTGCTCGGGAACTGGCCTCCAGGCTCCATCCACGACACTCTCTGAACCCAGAGCCCCAGTGATCCTCCTGCCTCCACCTCCCCAGCTCTGAGGTCGCCAAAGTATGTCCTGTCTCCCCAGCCTGAAGTTCTGATCCCCTTACACTCCAACTCCCTGTCCTCTCCCCAGCCCTCAGCACCCCAAAATCCACTTCCTGTGTCTGGTTTCTCCTGTTCTGGGCATTTCCTTTCATGGAATCCACACTGTGCGGCCTTCTGCAATTGGCTCAGCGGCCTCAAGGCCCCTTTATCCTGTGGAGTGTCGGAACCTCAGTTCTGGTTAAGGCTGAATAACCACGATGTAGCTGGACCACAGTGGGAATTTCCGCTATCCTGGGTGCCCGGGCTTCCCTTCCCCTGCCCCTCTGGGTCCATGGCTTGGGGTCCTTCTCCTCTCACACGCTGTCTCTCCCACCAGGTTGTGCCTTCCTTACATACTGCGCCAGGGACTCTGCCATCAAAGCTCAGACGGCCTTGCACGAACAGAAGACCCTGCCGGGGGTGAGTCGTCCATGGAGCGGAGGGGCATTCACAGCCGGGGTGGGGGGCTCGGCTGGGCCTCCCTGTACCTATGGACTCAGATAGAACAAAAGGGGCATAAGTGTGAGCATCTATTGGGCGCCTGCTGTATGCTGGGCTCTGTGTGTCACAGGAGTGATGGTCATAGGCAGCACAGCGGACCTGGTCAGAAATGCACCTCTATTGCTTCACAGAGGCCCCGGGGGTGCATTGGGCAAGGGTCCAGGCCACCCTTGGGGCTGGAGCAGAGGCAACGACTCGAGATGGGGAGGAAGGGGACGGGGCACGAGGAGAGGGAGTGGCAGGGTCTTCTGGCCACAGAGACGGAAGCCTTCCTTCCCCCACCAGAGACATGAAGGATGCATTTGATGTTTCATGGGACTCTAATAATACACCTGGGGCTGCGGACTTTACAAAGCCAAGATCATTTAGCTCCCAGTTCTGGGGGTTCGAGGGCACACGCTGGCACTGGGGTAGCTCTGGCAAAGTCCTCACGGTGGGTGATGTTCAATGACTGGAGCATCTGCAGCAGATGGGAACCACGTGGGAAGAACAGATGGGGGTCGGGTCAGGTGGGTACAAAGCCACTCTGTGAGCAGGTGGGTGTGCATGTGCACATCTACCTAAGACCGTCCACGTGGCTCTTTAAAACTCGGAGGCAGCTTGGGAAGGAGGCAGGGATAGTCAGGGAGTCCAACAAGACCGCTTGATTCTACCTCCCTGGCTCTGGGATTCCAAGTGTGCACATCACACTTGTTTCTATATGTGAGTGTGGAAGGAAGAGTCAGTTCCTCCTATGTGCACTGAATGGGCTTTGAGCAAGTCATAATTTCCTCAGCCCCAGACATTCCCTTTCACACAATTCCATCCATCTACCCACCCATCCATCCATCTACCAATCCATCCACCTATCATCCATCCATCCACCCATCATCCATCCATTCACTTATCATCCATCCATCCACCCACCCATCCATCCATCCACCCATCATCCATCCATCCATCCATCCATCCATCCATCCATCCATCCACCCATCCATTCATCCACCCACCCACCCATCCACCCATCCATCCACCCACCCACCCATCCACTCACCCACCCACCCATCCATCTGTCCATCCACCCATCCATCCATCCATCCATCCACCCATCCATCCATCCATCCATCCATTTATCCGTTCAGTCATCCATTCACCCCACCACCTCTTTGCTTGGTGAGGAGACCATGGCTTCCTGGTTCCCAGCACAGCTGAGCAAACTACCTCCCAGTCAAAGGGATCCATCCCACCCCTCCATGCTCACTCTTCATATACTGTTTCTTATGGTCTCATCAGTTTGTGCACAATGATTGTTACATGTAGCCCAGGCTGGCCTTGAACTCAGAGATTTGCCTGCATCTGCCTCCCGAGTACTGGGATTAAAGGCGTGTGCCACCACACCTGGCTCAGGGTAGAAGTTTTCTCAGTGGCCCGTGGACTGCACAACCATGATTGACACAGGAGAGTCATGTTCCGAATTGTTCTAAATGGACAGGTCCCCCCCTAAAATCCAGTGTCAAAGTTAACTTCACATTTACAGACCTTGTAATGACTGGAAACTTTGATATTCACAGTGCCTGTGGCTGCACCCATGCCGTGCTCGGTCAGGCATGTATTACCCCACGGGCACAGCCATGTGCCAATAAAACTTTATTAGAAACACAACTGTGGGGCCTGATGGGGCAGCCCTGAGGGTGGTGGCTCGAAGTGCCCCCTCAGGGCTCGCACCTCCTGTGGGCCTCTTGGAGAGTGTTGTCCTGCTGCTGGGACTCAAAAGTTCTGAGCTGATGTCGTTTAATCTGAGAAACTGACGTGTGATGTGAAAGCGTCTCATGGCCACAGGGTGTGGGACAGCGAAGATGGGGAACGTTCTAGACTTGGAGCCAACTGCCATTGTACTGCGTATCTGGAACATTCTGAAACTCAAGACCAGAAGCCGTGGAAATTAAGGACCTGGAACGTTCTGGAATGGAGGCTAGCCGCCCGAGGGACTCTGGGAACCTGCAGCATGATGAGTGCTTGGCGATCTAGAATGTTCTAGACTCCGCTGCCAGTGCTGGATGTGAGTGATTCAGAATGTTCCAGACTCCGCATCCAGCCGCCCTGGCGGGCATTCTAGAGTGTGCGGGACTGCAGCCATGTCCCCCCACCGCGAGTCCCCACCCAAAGATGCAACTGCGGGGGACAGGCACAGAGGACCCCACGTGGCCCTGCACTGACAGCGGGGGAGGCCTCTGCCACACTGCAACAGGATACATCAGAGCCTTGCCATTCTGCGTCTGTCTTCATTGAGATAGGGGTTGGCGTCCAGCTACAAACCTCCAGGCCTCAGTTTCTCCACATGCCACACTGGCCCAGCAGACAGGAAGACTAAGGCTCAGAGAGGGAAGGCCACCTGCCTGCGGATGCTCAGCAGAGGCCTTGCTTGGCTGTCAGGCGTCTGGGTGCTGTGCCGCCCCTCACCGGTCTAGGCAGGGTTCTCTGACAGCGGTCCCCTCCGTGGAGACCACGTCCCAGCCCAGAACCTCCATAAAAAGTCCCAGGATCAGGGAGAGACTCTGCTACAAGTAACAGGGTGAAGAGTGAAACGGGACACCTGGGGGACCCGCCGTGGTCACGCATGCACCGGTGCGCACTCGTGGAGGATCCACCCACCACCACGCGGGCGGCTCCCAGAACCCCCCCCCCCCCCCCATTGTGCCCTCTCCCCGACTAAAAGCGTCTTCCCGCGCTTTTTCTGGTCTGTGTAGTATTCTGCAGCCCAGTGGCGTAATTCATCCGTCTAGCTGAGGGTGCATGCTCTGGTTCTGGTCCCATCTCTGGGCGTCAATCTGACTGGCTAAGGGTGAGGGTTTGGGGGCGAGCCGCCATCCCCCCAGCACTGGGGAAGGCGTCAGTTTTGAGGAGGGGCAGGGGAGGGCTGCTGGGAGGGAGGGTCCCCGCGAGGGCACTCTGGCTGAGGCCTTTAATGCTGCGATGAGAGGCTGTAACTGCAGTCACGGCACTAAGGCGCCATGGCGGGGTTCAGGGTAGGTGAGGGGTTCGCGGTGTCCAGGTGAGAGGGGAGAGTGGGCCGTGGCCGCCTGAGTGGGGTGTTCTCTCTCTTCCGCGGCTTCCACGGACGTCTGGTTCTGGAATCTTCCAACTGCGGAAGAAACCTGCAGGGCCCCAGCTAGGGGCCTCAGTTTGTCCAAAGGCCTCAGTTTCCCCGTCTGTAACACACCGGGCTCAGAGATGAAATGGGTCCCGAACAGAGACCCGGCTCCAGCGGGAGACATGGTCTCCCCCACAGAACTCCTACTGCTGCCTCAAAACCCGCCAAAGATTTTCTCCTCTGTGGGAGTGGGCAACTTCTGGTGGTGGCGTCCCACTCTGCGACACTAGTGAGGGTCCTCCCTGGGGTGCCCCCAGACCTTATCCAACAGGAAATGGTGTTGGGTGAAGTAAAGAGAAAGGAGGGGCGGGAAGCGGGGCAGAGACGGGAGCTGCAGAAGGTGCAGGGGGGAGGGCGGGCACCTGGGTGGGACAGATGGGGGGAGGCGGGGAGTGGGGGGGGGGGAGACCCAGCTCCGACGCTCGCTCAGCGGAGGCACGTGGTGCGGGCTGGGAGGGCGCTCCGTGGTCCCTTCTCCGTCACTGTGGGGTGGAGGGGGGACCCCAGGAGCGCTGGAGACCAAGGTCGGTGATGGGGTGATGGCGACAGAACCGGGCGCACCCCTCCTCCCCTCCCCTCCCCTCCCCTCCTCCTCCCTCATCTCTAAAAGATTATATTTAAATCTCTTTTGTGCGCCGCGAGATCTGAACTCGGAGGGGCCCGAAGAGGCGGTTTCCATGGCAGCGACAACTGCCGGCTTCCGCGGGGTGAATCAGCGTTGCCATGGCAACCCCATCTTCATCTGCCCAAGGTGCTAGAGAGGATGGTGGAGGGGGAGGGCCGGCGGGGGCGTGTGGGAGGGGCCGTGGGGGACCAGGAGGCTAGATCTGGGGGACCCCTCCCCTGCCTCGTCCCCCTACACCCCTCGCTGCCCTGACCCCAGAAGCGGAACTATCCGGTTCAAATCGCCTCCCTCCCCGACCCCGGGGTCGGGTGTGGTACCCAGGTGCAGAGGGGATGGGGTGCGGGGGGGGCTGGGTTGAGAGGATCTGGCTGGCTGCTGGGGCAGGGTCCAGGCAGGTAGTGCGAGTCCCCCGGAGGGTCTTAGAGGAGGGGAGGGGATGGGCTCCCAAAGTGGGTGCAAGAGGAGGATTCCGGAAGGGGAGGGGCCCGGAGGAAGTCGAATGCACTGGAGGGGGGAGGGGTGTGCATGAGGGGAGAGGTGTGCAGGAGGCAAGGGGTGTACGGGAGGGGAGGGATGTGGGAGAAGGGAGAGGTGAGCAGGGGGGAGGGGTGAAGGGGGCAGAGGAGAGGGGTGGGGTGCACTATGAGGGCTGCTCACAGCCAGGTGGGGGCAGCGCTGGAGGGGAAGAGGCCAAGGTGGGGGGAGCGAGGGTCACTGGGCTGGTCCAGGACTGTCAGTCAGGTGTGCGCATCCTAGCCCTGAGGTCACAGGGCTGCGTGTGAAGGGGCTAGCCTGATCTGACTTGGTGGCGACCCCACTCCTGGCTCCTGGGCCTTCTTGGTCCCCTCCTTCCTTACCCCTAGCGTGGGGTGTCGCTAAGCTCCACTCCCTCCCCCTGTCTGGAGGGAGACAGAGTAGAGGCAGGAGGCATTGAGGACCCCCAAGGAAAGGGGAGACGAGTAGGAGTTCACCCAAGTGAGTCTCCCAGTCAGGAGGAGGGACTCATCCAGTTACCAAGGGATGCAAACAACGGCCTTCCAGACGTGCAGCCCCTTTCCAGTCTGTCCTCGGGGCTGTGTGGGGCAGGGGAGCCATACCATCAGATGCCACTTTCTGGGGTGGGACACACAAGAGTCCAGAACAGTGGGTTCAGGTATCAGTCAGCTACTGCCCAGTAACTAACACTCCCAAACATTTTATTTGTTCGTGATTCCCCAGGCCAGCGAAGGCAACTTAAGTTCTTCAAAGGAGTCCTCCTGGGAGTCATCAGCAGCTAGCCCAGGCTGGCACACTTGGACTCTGTGTCCAGAGAGCAACAAGCTCTCTAGCATGAAGTTCACAGCTGTGGCTTCATTTCCAGCATGTTCTCTGCCGGAGGAAGTCACTTAGCCAAGTCCAGACACAGGGCTCAGAAACAAACTGACTTCTTGAAGACAGAAATGGCAATGTGAAATTGACGCACAGAGCTCGGGGATCCCCGCCATTTCCAAAGACAGTCTGTCCTGTTTTGAGGATAACTGTCATTGGGTTTTGAAGGCTAGCTAAGAGTTTGCGGGCCTAGTTTTGTCCCTGGGTTTGATTGCCTGAGTATGTGCCAAGAAAAAGTGGGCAGCCGGTGCCTGGCAGAGCTTAGAGAAGGTCCCCGCGCCCTACTCGGTCCCTGGCCACCCTGACTATGTCCCCCACTTTCCACAGATGGCGCGCCCGATCCAGGTGAAGCCGGCCGACAGTGAGAGCCGTGGAGGTAGTAGTAATCTCCCCGTGGCCGTGGCCTCTGCAGCAGGTCCTGTCCGCAGCCTCAGGGTCGGGGCTCCGGCTGCTTCCCCAGACTTCAGACACCCCACACCCTTCCCGTTCCCTCACGGGTGCCCGAAGGCTGCAGACTTGGGATGTGGGGAGAGGTGTGGGCAAGGCTGTGGGGACCTCGTGTATATGTAGGAGCTCGGTAAAGCCCAGCCTTGCCAGTCCCTGTCACGCTCCTGTAGCGCGCGCTCTCTCCTGATTCTGACTGTCCCCCAGTCTCCGATCTCTTCCTCCCTAACGCCCCCTCAGTGTCTCTGCTTCCCTTCCCTTCTCCATCAACCCCGGGCGACAGGCAGCAGGGCGGCCTGAGCAAAGGTCCCGGGGCAGCTCAGGTCAGGGCTGAGGGTCTGCAGGGCTAGCGCGGGCTCAGCGGGGCCATGGGCCGGGGCTCCGCCCACAGGGGACCGGAAGCTGTTCGTGGGCATGCTCAACAAGCAGCAGTCGGAGGAAGACGTGCTCAGGCTCTTCCAGCCCTTTGGCGTCATCGACGAATGCACAGTGCTGCGAGGACCCGACGGGAGCAGCAAAGGTGACTGGCAGGCGGTGGGGCGGAGCCTCGCGGAGGGGAGGAAGAGATAGGCCTGAGGTGGGCGTGGCCTGTGGGAAGGGGTAGCGCGGGTGGGGTGGGTCAGGAGGGTGATGGCAGGGACCTGTGGGGAGGGCTGAGGTTGCACCATTCTTGAGGATTTTCTTTCGTTTTCTTTCATTTATTTATTTATTTGTGTTTATTTATTTATTTATTTATGTTTATTTATGTTTATTTATTTATTATGTACACAGTGTTCTTCCTGCATGTACACCTGCAGGCCAGAAGAGGGCGCCAGATCTCATTGCAGATGGTTGTGAGCCACCATGTGGGTGCTGGGAATTGAACTCAGGACCTCTGGAAGAGCAGCCAGTGCTCTTAAACTCTGAGCCATCTCTCCAGGCCTTGAGGATTTTCATATCCTAGTCCTGAAGTGGAGGGAAGACAGCGGATAGACTTGGGGTGGGGAGAGGAGATGTGCACAAGGCTGTCATTAGGACCCCTGCAGTAAGTGTAGGAGCTTGGTACCGCCCACCGGGCTTCTTAGTCCCTGTCGCTCCCTATTTTAACTACAGCTTGCAAAAAGAGAGGGGCTGGAGGGGGAGGGAGGGGCCGGCTGCGGAGAAGGGGTCAGGTCTATGGGAGGGCGGGGTCATCCCTGGCCCCACCTGAGTGTCTATTTAGTTAGGGCTGTTGTGTCCCGGCAGATTGGTCCTCCAGACCATGGCCCAAGCCCCTCAGCTTCTCTCCCTGAGTGTCTCAAGTTCTGTCTGTCTTCAAGTGTCTGTCTGTCCATCTGTATGACTGGCAGACTGGTCCCGCCCTGGATCCATGGTATATGACCCTGGCCGGGGTTGCATCTGCCTCCGTGGCCACCACATGACTTTGTGTGTCCGTCTATCTGACCAGCTGCCATGACCACAGGTCCCAGTTCACCCTCTGCACCCTGGAGGTCAGAGCTGGTGACTGACTCTTCAAACCTTTGTCTCAGTCGTTCTAACGGGAACTTCTGGGGCGAAGCCTGCATCTGAAAGTGTGTGTGACTGTCGGGGTCTCAACACAGTCGCTGGCAGCGGAACTGACTTCCTGCTGGCTGGCCACATGGACAGACAGATGGATAGGTGGATGGATGGGTGGATGGACGGATGGGTGGGTGGGTAGGTGGATGGGTGGATGGACAAATGGATGGATGGGTGGGTGGATGGATGGATGGATGGACGGCCGGATGGACGGATGGATGGATGGGTGGGTGGGTGGATGGATGGACAAATGGATGGATGGGTGGATGGATGGATGGATGGACGGACGGACAGATGGATGGATGGACGGACAGATGGGCAGATGGGTGGGTGGGTAGGTGGACGGATGGATGGACAAATGGATGGACGGGTGGGTGGGTGGATGGATGGACGGCCGGATAGACAGATGGATGGACGGGTGGGTGGGTGGATGGACGGACGGACGGATGGGTGGGTGGATGGATTGGGTGGGTGGATGAATGGATAGACAGACAGACAGACCGACAGATTAGTGGGTAGGTGGGTAGAGAGACGAGGGATGGAAATGTGGGTACATAGGTGGAGGTGGATGACCGACTTTTTTCTGTTTGGCTGAATTCATTGCTGACATCTCCGTCTCTCCCTGGGAGATGGTGGTGTGTCTGGTCTGTCCAGGCCACCTTGGCCTTCCCATGTCTACTGTCTTTCGTGAGTGGCAATCAAGGGCTCCGTCTCCCCTTTATTCCCACCTTCTACGTCCTTCGGTCTGTCCCTCACCTCTACCTCCCTCTCCCCCAGGCTGTGCCTTCGTGAAGTTTTCCTCCCACACAGAGGCCCAGGCGGCCATTCACGCCTTGCATGGCAGCCAGACCATGCCGGTGAGTGAGAACTGCCCCTGCTACAGCGGCGGGGGGGGGGGGGGGACCGATTAGGGCGGCTGGGAGCAATGGTGTTACACCTTCCTAGACTGCATCAGACGGGAGGGCAGAAGGCTGCGTCAGGGCTGTGTGACCAGACGCTGTCCTGGTGCATCGTGGTCTTAGCTTGTGGTGGTGACAGGCTAAGGAGCAGGACCAATGGCTGGCTGGACAATGTGTGGAGACCAAGGACTCCATTCTAGGGCAGTAGGGAGCCACATTTGGGCACCAAGTGAGGGGGGGCTGCCAGGCCGTTTGCATAGGTCCTTTATGTCACGGTCACTAGGGGGCAAAGGAAAAGATTCTGAGAGCCTGGCTGGGCAGCCGAGCTCAGGTCCCCACCGGGAGGATGAGGGCCGGTCTGGAGAAACTGTATGGAGATAATGGGGGTCCTGGGGACCCATGAGGCCAAGAGGGAGTGGGAAGCAGGTGTCCAAGATGTAGAACCACCCAGGTATGGCTGTGGTCTATCCCCCAGGGAGGGTCCCCAGGAGTCTGCATCACTACAGGGAAATGGAATCCCCAGCCTTACAGCGGCGGCTTTCTCCCTAACGTGGCTGGGCAGGTTCAGGTCACTCCTAGGCTGACTCCCTCACAACCAAAGCCAAGGAGCAGGTTGTCTGTCCAAGGAGGTGTCTGCAAGCCTGGCTGGGAGCATCTGGGCCCAATTACCAGAAAGGACCTGGCTGAGTCCTGATCCTGAACTAAACTCTGGATCCTGGGCCCCAGTTCCTCATATACTGACCCCTGATCTTAGTTCTAGAGCATGAGTGATTGGCGCAGTCACCCATCATGTCCCAGGTGTGGGCTGTATGATGCGCCCCCCAAACTCTTCCGCTCTCCCTCTCTGGCTGCTGGACTCCCCCCCTGCCTTTGAGGATATGGTTACAGCTAGAATCCCCCTCCCCCAACACACACACACTTTTGTACCAGACATTAACCTTGGACTTGCATGCTCCACCGTTACCATGGCTGTGGCTGCCTCGCAGACCCTATGGCCATGTCGCCACACCGCCAGGCCCAGGATGACAAGCCCTATGCACTTCTTGTATGGTCCTGGCTCTTCTGGATGTGGACTCATTCACGGCTGGCACCTCCACTCTCGTCCACGGGGACTCCCAGAGTCCTGGCTACCCCTGCCCTTCCGACACCACACACTGTCCTTACAGGGGGCCTCCTCCAGCCTGGTGGTCAAGTTCGCAGACACGGACAAAGAGCGGACTCTGAGGCGCATGCAGCAGATGGTTGGCCAGCTGGGCATCCTGACGCCATCCCTCACCCTGCCCTTCAGCCCCTACAGTGCCTACGCCCAGGCTGTGAGTGGCCCTAGCATGTGGGCACTGAGTCTGGGACTCAGCCCCACCGCCCCACCTTTCCCTCTCCCCATCACTCATTCTCTCTGACCCAGGATCCTGTCCTGGATGGGGCTGAGCCTCAGGCCCAGCAGGGTAAACTGAGCTGCAGTCCAGGCTGAAAGCCCAGATCTTGACAGTCCTAAACACAGCCACCACCCTAATCCCAGATGTACCCTGACTATGGGCAGAATACTAATGTCTCACTCATTCTGACCCAAATGGCTGGAGCCCGGATCTCACCGTCCCTAAATCTGCATTTGGTCTAGCTCTGGCTAAATCCTCAAGGCTGACGTCAGCTGAGCTCCTGACTCAGCCTTGATCATTGCCTGATCCCTGATCCCAGACTGAGCCCCAATCTCTGTCTGTGTCTTGTTCCTGGGCAGACCCAACCCCAATCTGGAGTCCTTTTTCTAAACCTAGTTCTGGGTCAAGGCCAAGCCTAGATCCTGTGCTGACCCAGATCCCATATCCTAGACTGATCTCCAGTCTCAGGCTGAATCCTGATCCACAACTGAGCCTCAGTTTCTAACTTAGCCCTGAACCCAGACTGAGCCCCGATCCCAAGCTGAGCCCTGACTGAGCCCTGACCCCAGCTTTAGCTGTAACGTCCATCGAATCCTCCCCCACCCCTGCTCCTGAGCCACGGTGGGACTGGTCCCACTCACAGCGTCTCTGTCCCCAGCTCATGCAACAGCAGACGACAGTGTTGTCCACCTCCGGCAGCTACCTGAGCCCCGGCGTAGCCTTCCCCCCTTGCCACATCCAGCAGATTGGCGCCGTCAGCCTTAACGGTCTGCCCGCCACGCCCATCGCCCCCACCTCCGGTGAGAGCAGCTTCCGGGAGGCCTCAGGACAAGCGGGCAGCCCCCCCCCCCCGTGTCTGGGTGCCCCCACTCCATGTCTCACCCTCTCCCCTCCTCAGGGTTACACTCGCCCCCACTGCTGGGCACTGCCGCCGTTCCTGGCCTGGTGACGCCCATTCCCAATGGCTTCCCAGGTGTCCTGCCCTTCCCTGGGGGCCACCCCGCCCTGGAGACTGTGTATGCCAATGGCCTCGTCCCCTACCCAGGTAACTTGGGAGAGAGAGTGCCCGAGAGCGTAGGACAGTGCCTGGAGTGGGCGCGGTGACTGGGGGACATACCTAGGTCCCCACAGCACGACATCCTGGGCATGGCAGGGCAGGACAAGGGGCGTCTAGGCAGGTGTGAGCACAGGAAGAGGCTGGGGAAGGAGGGCTACGTGAGAGTCATGTACGGGGAAGGTTCTGGGTTCAAAATCCAGTTCAGTAATCTCACTGGTTTCCAGAACTGGAAAAATGGGACAGGTTGACGTCAAAGGCTGGATGCGGGGTGGGGAGGGGCATTCGGCCAATATTAGGCCCCAGCCTCTCCCTGTTTGCTCTTTGAGATGGGGGTCACATTATGTAGTCCAGGCTGGCTTTCAATTCCCTGTGTAGCCCAGGCTGGTCTAAAGTCACTCCTTAGCCTTGGCTGGCCTTAAACTAAGGGCAGTCCTCTTGCCCCGCCTCCCAAGTGCTGAGATGACCTGGGAGCCCTGGCACCTGACTTCATTCTTTACGGCCAGCTAAGATTCTGGACATTGTAAAAGTGGGGCAAGGTGGGTCTGAGCCGCCAGCCCTGCGTGCTAATGGAGGACACTCGGGGATCCCCCCAGGCTGGGGCGGGGGTCTGGGCGGGGGATGGGGTGTGGGAGATGACTCTTAGGTAAGGGGTTTTCCTGGGTGCCGAGAGGGCAGGGTCAGGGGCTGCGGGGTGATGGGCACACGGTTTCCGTCATCTGCTCTCCGGGGGCCCTGGGCGAGTTGATGCACATCTGTTTCTCGGACTTGCCATAGGGGGTAACACAGGAGGGGGACTGGGGTGGTTGTGGATGTCGGGGCTCAGCTCGTCCTCTGCCCCACAGCTCAGAGCCCCACGGTGGCAGAGACCCTCCATCCTGCCTTCTCCGGAGTCCAGCAGTACACAGGTAGAGGCAGCCCCGACCCTGTGGCTCGACAGTCCTGGTCAAGCCTATGCCCACCATGACCGCTCCCCTCAGGGTCCCACCCTCTACTCCTGCTTGGGGTCCCACCCTAAGGAATGTGCACAGTCCCTCGAGCCTGGCGCCCCTTACCCGTCGTCCCCATGTCAGGGCCTGACCGCCTCCTCCAAAGCCAGGGCTGCCCCTGGCGTCATCCATACACAGCCCCGCCCAACTTTGTGAATCCGGCCCCACCTCTTGAGAGAGATGCCCACCCAGTGCCTTGCCATGAGCCCTTAACCCGCCCCAAGGCGGAGCCCCACCGCTAAGTTCTTAGGCTTGGTTCCATTCCTGCCTCGTTTAGCCACCGCCCTGTTCTCCATCATGACCCCACCCCGGCTGTCTTCAGCTCTAGCCCCCACTCCCCTGTGGGTCTCCACCCTTATACCCTCTCTGCTCTGCCCGTCCTGCTATGGCCACGCCCCTGTCCCTCATAGCCCTTCTCTTCACTATGGCCTAACGCCACTCAGAACCCAGCCCTCCACTCCCGCCCTACCTCGTTAGGTGGGTGGGCCTGCTCCTTTGAGTTGAGGGTGGGGTGGGACCAGAGAGGCGGGGCCAGGGATGAGGGGTGGAGCCAGGGATGAGGGGTGGGGCCAGGGCTGAGGGGTGGAGCCAGGGATGAGAGGCGGGGCCAGGACTGAGAGGCGGGGCCAGGGATGAGGGGTGGGGCCAGGGATGAGAGGTGGGGGCCAGGGCTGAGGGGTGGAGCCAGGGCTGAGAGGCGGGGCCAGGGATGAGGGGTGGAGCCAGGGCTGAGGGGTGGAGCCAGGGATGAGAGGCGGGGCCAGGACTGAGAGGCGGGGCCAGGGATGAGGGGTGGGGCCAGGGATGAGAGGTGGGGGCCAGGGCTGAGGGGTGGAGCCAGGGCTGAGAGGCGGGGCCAGGGATGAGGGGTGGGGCCAGGGCTGAGAGGCGGGGCCAGGACTGAGGGGTGGAGCCAGGGATGAGGGGTGGGGCCAGGGATGAGGGGTGGAGCCAGGGATGAGGGGTGGAGCCAGGGATGAGAGGTGGGGCCAGGACTGAGAGGCGGGGCCAGGGATGAGGGGTGGAGCCAGGGATGAGAGGTGGGGGCCAGGGCTGAGGGGTGGAGCCAGGGCTGAGGGGTGGAGCCAGGGATGAGGGGTGGGGTCAGGGCTGAGGGGTGGGGCCCAGGCTGAGAGGCGGGGCCAGGGCTGAGAGGTGGGACCAGGTCATGAGGGGCAGAGCTAGGGCCTGAGAGGTGGGCTCAGGGCACAAGGGGGCGGGGCCACAGCTGGTGAGGAGCCGGGATGAAGAGCAGAGGCATAGCGCAGGGCAGGGACATGGAGCAAGGCGCAGGGCCCACCGCTCAGCCACGGACCCGCCCTCTGGCCAAGGCCTCATTCCTCAGCTGTTTGCTGCAAGGCCCCGCCCACTCCGGATCTATCTTTATTTGGCCACGCCCCGTGCCCTGGCCCTGGCCCTCAGACCCCCGTGCAGCCCCCGCTCTGACCCTGCCCTGCTTGTCCCAGTCACCCCCTCCACCCCTCCACCCTGCTCTGGCTGTGCCTTGACCCCGGGTTCTGGCCCCAACTGGCCTTTCCCACATCCCTGCTCTGCCCGACTCAGCCCCGGCCCCACCCCCATCCGCGCCCCTACCCTTCAAGCCCAAGCGCCGCCCCTCAGCCCTGCCCCCACTATACACCCCCCTCCACCCCGACCCACCCCTCAGCCCCAGGCCCTGCCCCCAGCCCTCGCTATGCCCTCAACCCTGGCCCCAATTCCCCCCAGCCCCGCCCTCTGCCCCGACCCGCACCTCAGCCCCGCCCACTGCCCTGGCCCCACCTCTCAGCCCCGCCCACTGCCCCGGACCCGCCCCTCACCTCAACCCCGCCCTCTGCCCCGACCCGCACCTCAGCCCCGCCCACTGCCCTGGCCCCTCACCTCAGACCCGCCCTCTGCCCTGGACCCGCCCCTCACCTCAGCCCCGCCCTCCACCCTGGACCCGCCCCTCAGCTCTGCCCTCTGCCCTGGACCCGCCCCTCACTTCAGCCCCACCCTCTGCCCTGGACCCACCCCTCACCTCAGCCCTGCCCCCTGCCCCGGACCCGCCCCTCACCTCAGCCCCGCCCTCCACCATGGACCCGCCCCTCACTTCAGCCCCGCCCTCTGCCCCCCCACCCGCACTTCAGCCCCGCCCTCTGCCCTGGACCCGCCCCTCAGCCCCACCCTCTGCCCTGGACCCGCCCCTCACCCAGCCCTGCCTTCTGCCCTGGACCCGCCCCTCATTTCAGCCCCGCCCTCTGCCCCAGACCCGCCCCTCAGCCCCGCCCTCTGCCCCGGACCCGCCCTCAGCCCCGCCCTCAGCCCCGCCCCGCCCACTGCCCCGGCCCCGCCCACTGCCCTGGCCCCACCTCTCAGCCCCGGCTCCGCCTCTGCTCTCCGCAGCCATGTACCCCACCGCGGCTATCGCGCCTGTGGCGCACGGCGTCCCGCAGCCTCCGCACCTCCTGCAGCAGCAGCGCGAAGGTGAGGCGGCCCCTGCCAGCCCCGCCCTCACCTGCACTGCTGAACTCGCCCCTCCATGGAACGGCGGCCCTTGCGGTTCCCACCCCCTATGGACAAGCTTGGAAACCCCCTTTTTGGTGCTCGTTTGTGTGAGGAGGCATCTTGGGTAAACTGAGGCCTTCCCAGTGAAGCCAAGCCTATGGAGGGCATGCGGGAGGAAACAGGAGTCCGGAGTCCGAGGAGGTATCTTGGGTAAACTGAGGCCTTCCCAGTGAAGCCAGTCCTGTGGAGGGAATGCGGGAGGAAGCAGACCTACGGAGTCCGGCGACCCAAGGCCGTTCTCATCCTCTTCTGGCTGGACACTGTGACCAGTGCCTCAGTTTCCCCATCTGCAGCTCAGGCGTCCTGTCCTCACCTGTGTAGGCCGGGAGGCATCACGAAGTCCCTGGCATCCCCCCTTTCCCGCCCTGCCTGCGGACCAGGAGGGCACTGGGGAGAGGTGTCCTGTGATGAGGGCCCGCACCTCTGCGTGCGGGAGCTGGGTGCAGAACCTAGAGTCCCTGGCCTGCCCCACCGCGGGCCACACCTGTCTCCCAGACATCTTGCGGCCAAAGCCACCAGCAGGACACGTTTTCTGACTGTTGACAGCCAGAACACTTGGGGAAGTCCCTCCTCCAACTCCAGCCCGGAAGGAGGGCTCGGGCGCAAAGGCGCTGGCCACCAAGCCTAATAACCCGATTTTGATCCCCAGAGCCCACGTGGTGAAGGACCCATGCAAAAGGTCCTCTGACCTCACACGGGCACTGTGGCCCAGGCGCGCTCCCAACATTAACTAGATGGATAGACAGACAGACAACCTCTATACCCCCAGCTACAGCCACCCCTGAACGAATTCTCTCCTCTCTCTCTGCACGCGCGTGTGTGTGTGTGTGTATAGGTGTGTGTGTGTGTGTGTGTGTGTGTGTGTGTGTGTGTGTGTGTGTGTGTTTGAGACTAGGTCTCACTGTGTAACTTACACTAGACCCATAAACACAGCAACCTCCTGCCTCAGCCTCCCAAGTGTTGGGATGACTGACGGGTGTGTGCCACCAGCCTGGCCTCCAGGCTTCTTTGAAATGTCAGACCAGCACACGGCCCACAGAGTCGCTGCTGAGCCACCCCAGCACCCCCCAGCACCCCATTCACCTGACTCCAGTACATGGCCTGGAGGTGGAGGGCTGCAGTGGAGGACGCGGAGCTTAGGGAGTCAATCAAGCGGAGACCTCGGCTTTGTGGGGTTCAGGGTGGGGAAGGAGGTGTCTGGGTTTGGTCTGTGATGAGCACTGGCTGGGTGAGCAGCATATGGGAGGGATCAAGGCTCTCAGGGCTCACCTCTGCTCCCCACCATTCTCTCTGGGGGTCTCGGGAAGCCCCCACTGCATCCACAGCCAGAGACAAGTACTGGACCCCAACCCAGGGGGGGTCCGCCTCCTCTCCTTGGGGGCTTTATGTCTTTCTCTCCCCCACCTACAGGTCCCGAAGGCTGTAACCTGTTTATCTACCACCTCCCCCAGGAGTTTGGAGACACGGAGCTGACCCAGATGTTCCTCCCCTTCGGCAATATCATCTCCTCCAAGGTGTTTATGGATCGGGCTACCAACCAGAGCAAGTGTTTCGGTGAGTGGGCCCGCCTAGAATCCCCAGTGAGGGGCTGGGGGCGTGGTCAGGGTGGAGCCCCGCCTAGAATCCCCAGTGAGGGGCTGGGGGCGTGGTCAGGGTGGAGCCCCGCCCAGAATCCCCAGTGAGGGGCTGGGGGCGTGGTCAGGGTGGAGCCCCGCCTAGAATCCCCAGTGAGGGGCTGGGGGCGTGGTCAGGGTGGAGCCCCGCCCAGAATCCCCAGTGAGGGGCTGGGGGCGTGGTCAGGGTGGAGCCCCGCCTAGAATCCCCAGGGAGGGGCTGGGGGCGTGGTCAGGGTGGAGCCCCGCCCAGAATCCCCCAGTGAGGGACTGAGGGCGTGGTCAGGGTGGAGCCCCGCCTAGAATCCCCAGTGAGGGGCTGGGGGCGTGGTCAGGGTGGAGCCCCGCCTAGAATCCCCCAGCGACGGGCTGGGGGCGTGGTCAGAGTGGAGCCCCGCCCAGAATCCCCCAGCGACGGGCTGGGGGCGTGGTCAGAGTGGAGCCCCGCCCAGAATCCCCCAGTGAGATGCTGGGGGCGTGGTCAGGGTGGAGCCCCGCCTAGAATCCCCCAGTGAGGGTCTGGGGGCGTGGTCAGGGTGGATCCCCGCCCAGAATCCCCCAGTGAGGGTCTGGGGGCGTGGTCAGGGTGGAGCCCCACCCAGAATCCCCCAGTGAGGGGCTGGGGGCGTGGTCAGGGTGGAGCCCCGCCCAGAATCCCCCAGTGAGGGGCTGGGGGCGTGGTCACGGTGGAGCCCCGCCCAGAATCCCCCAGTGAGGGGCTGGGGGCGTGGTCAGGGTGGAGTGCCTGCCTGGCTTGTATAAGGTCTGGACTAATCCTCAGAACCACATGGTGTTGTAGAAGTTGAGCAGGGCGGGAGGAGTGAGGCGGGAGGAGTGAGGCCCCCATCCAGGGACACACCTGTCTGGTGACACCCAGCTGGGACCCCTGCCCCTCACCAGCTCCCGTCACTTTGCCCCCCAGGATTCGTGAGCTTTGACCACCCGGCCAGCGCGCAGGCGGCCATCCAGGCCATGAACGGCTTTCAGATCGGAATGAAGAGGCTGAAGGTGCAGCTGAAGAGACCCAAAGACCCGGGACACCCGTACTGACCACGCCCACAGCCCCCCCGCTGTGGGTCTGGCCCCAGGTGAGCCGCCAGGCGGCCTGTGCCCTGCCCAGCCCTGGTGTCGTCCACCCCCTCCCCTCCCAAGCTCACGCTCCAGGAAGCCAGTGGGGACAAACCCCTCCCCATCACCTTCGGCTTGGGTGGCACAGAGGGTGGGATTCGGGTGGGGAGGTGGAGCGAAAGCTAGGCGCTCCCGCCAGGGGGGCTTCCCAGGGAAGGTTTTGAAGGATGAATAGAAGCTCATGCAGAAGTGGGCGTGTGGGTCGGTGCAGGGTGTGATGGGCGGGGCTTCTATCCAATCCGGTGAAGCTGTTCCCCTCCGGGAAGCCTAAAAGGTGTTCAGCACACGTCCCAGGCCTGGGTCCCTACAGTTGGAACTTGGAATACCCAGTTAAGCTTGGCCCAGACCTGAAGCAGAGGAGATGGGAGCCCGTCACCGCCTTCCGGTCCCCCACCTCTGCCCCCACCGGCTCCCGTGGACCCCGAGAGCCCTGTCTTCTGATTACATGCCCAGCGGGTTCACAAAACCCAGAGCGTACGCCACTCACAATCTCGCCAAACAAACAAAAAGCCAGATATACCCAAAACAAGCAAAAAAACAAAACCCCAAAGTCAGATTCCCATCGACCGCATTGTCAGCACTCGCTCTGGAACTGAACTGACTTTAAAGGTGGAATCAACTGCCCACGGCCTCATGGGAGGGGACAGCTCGGCCACCCGCTGCCGCCACCCACAGAGAGCCCAGAAATACTTTTGATTTTTCCCCTTTCTCTCTCTCTCTCTCTCTCTCTCTTTCTTTCTTTCTCTCTTTCTCTTCCTCCCTCCCTCCCTCCCTCCCTTTCCTTCCTTCCTTTCTTTCTTTTTCCTTCTCTGTTCTGATCACCTGAGGGCCCAGGGTCTGGTAGAGGGCACCAGTGTCTAGTCCTTCCGCGTGTTTTGTTTGTTATCTGGGTTTTATTTATTTTGGTTTCAATGAGGAAACCTGTCAATCAGGAACAAACCCCCAGCACATCCGCCAGGTCTTCACTTTTAGCCCAGTGTCCTGTGGATCTCTGCTCTGGGCTGGGGCGGAGCCAGTCTATAAATGTCCCCAAACTGACGGTGACGGTCAGGAACTGACGGGGTTTTCTTACCAGGACCAACGTGAAGTGGAGCAGGGTGTTCTGTGCCCCACTCCCCTCCCTTCCACTGCTCCCTAATGCCCCCCCTCCATCCTCCCTGGGTTGAGTGGTCGCCACTTCCAACCACCCCAGGACTTCTATGTAAATTACAGCCAAGTTTGGACACCAGCCCTCCCAGTGACCCCTCTTCCCCATCTGTCCCCCCACGCAGGCCCCCCCAATTCCAAAGCCACTGAGAGCCACATGGGGCATAGAATGCTCCGTGGTGTGGAGGGGGGGCGGTGGGGGAACAGGAGTCTGAGCCCAGGTCTGAGGGGTCCCTACACTGCCAATCACCATCTGCCCCTCGACTTGGGGACACCCCCTGTCGGCCCGGGAGGCTTTCCGGGCCAGCCAGTACCCTGTCCCGTCCCCCACTGCCCGTTCCCCCCCGTAGCCGCGCCCGAGAGCGCGTCATAGACTATGTATTTTTGGAGTATGAACCGCAGGGGCCAAACGGTGGCTCCGAGCCGGCCACTCCCCGGGACCAAGGACTGCCGAGGCCGGCTGGAGGCCGCCCCCCGCCGGACGCCAAACCAGGACCCCGCCAACACCATATACCTCCAGTCCTTGGGGTCCCCACGGCTGCTGCCACTGCCCGCGTCCAGGGCCGCCCCCCCTCCCGCTTTCACAGCCTTACTTGGGTGACCAGGTGTCCTTAGCTTCCCTCGGGGAAGCCTCCCGCCCCCCACTGTCCCCAGGTGTCCCCCACTGCCCCTCAGGTATCCCCCAGTGTCCCTCCCCCACCCCCGCCGCCCTCCAATCACCAGCCTTGAACTGAAGGTCTCCACCGAGTCGGACGTGGCCACACTGACCGCCAGACCCGGTTGCCGACACCGCGGACTCCGCACGCGGATACTTTTCATTTGTGGTCTTTTTCCAGACCACAGGGCAGGGCGGGGGTGGGGGGTTCACTGATAATCCGCTTCTGTTTCCTAGCTGGGGGATTGGGAGGACTGAGGTGGGGAGCCGCCCCTGTACATTACCCCCTGCCCACGTACCCACCGCAAAGCACAGAGTCGTTAGTTTGGACATCCCACCCGGGGGAGCGGGGTCCGGATCCCTTCTGACGAGTCCAAAAGCAAAACAAAAGAGACAAAAAAAAAAATTTAAGGTTGAAGAAAGTGCAAAAACCGATTTTTTAAAAATCGCTTTTCGTTTCTACCAACATGTTTGTTGACTGCTCCAAAACAAAGGAAAAAAAGTCAAAAAAAAAGTCAAAAAAAAAAAAAAAAGAGAGGAAAAAAAATATCCCACCGGATTCCGCCCGCCTTGTTTCGCGTCCCCTGTTCTGAACATTCCTACGGTGAGACTGTGCTCCGTCCAGTGCGAGCGTGTGTCCGCCCCGGTTCGCGTGGCCCGGGGTCGCCGCCGAGGGCGTGCTGGCGTGCACGCCGCCTAGTTCATGTTTACGAGCTGTAAATACCATTTTTATACTCCACTCGAGAAACCCTATGTGATTTGTACGACGGGCTTTATTTCTGCTACGACGAATTTCGTGAAATTTCAACTTCAAACTGAACGTTGGAGACAGCGGAGAGAGGGTGGGGAAGGTGGAGGGCGGGGAGGAAGTGTGGGCGTTCGTCCCCTGCCTCCTGTTCCTGTGCGTGCGAGGAGCGGCTCAGCGCCAAATCACCTCTCTTTGGTCTGGAAGGAAAAAAAAAACGAAAAGTTTATTTAATAAAAGTTTTACTTGTTAACAGCGACTCTCTCTCCCCGTGTTTTCCCATGCGTGGCGCATGGAAGAGCCACGCTCCTTATTTGAGGCTGAGTAATATTCCAGTGTGTGAATAAAACATTTTTTTCTGAGCTGGTCATGGTAGCCGCAAGTCCTTAACCCCAGCACTCGGGAGGCAGAGGCCGGCGGATCTGTGAGTTCGAGAGCAGCCTGGTCTACAGAGCGAGTTCCAGGACAGCCAGGACTGCACAGAGAAACCCTGTTTGGAACACCCCCCAACCCACCCCCCAAAGAAAAAAAAACTTCCCGTTTATCCTCATCTGGGCGTTTCTTCTGTTATTTGGAAATGTGACTTAAACATCTGTGGACATTCACCAGCAAGTTTCTTCCTGGATGATTCGGGTTTCACCTGGGTGATGGAACTCCACCCTGTCTCAGAGAAGTAAAACTAGGCCCCGCCCAGAATCCCCCAGTGAGGGGCTGGGGGCGTGGTCAGGGTGGAGCCCCGCCCAGAATCCCCCAGTGAGGGGCTGGGGGCGTGGTCAGGGTGGAGCCCCGCCTAGAATCCCCCCAGAGAGGGCTGGGGGCGTGGTCAGGGTGGAGCCCCGCCCAGAATCCCCCAGTGAGGGGCTGGGGGCGTGGTCAGGGTGGAGCCCCGCCTAGAATCCCCAGGTGAGGGGCTGGGGGCGTGGTCAGGGTGGAGCCCCGCCCAGAACCCCCAGTGAGGGGCTGGGGGCGTGGTCAGGGTGGAGCCCCGCCCAGAATCCCCAGTGAGGGGCGGGGGCGTGGTCAGGGTGGAGCCCCGCCCAGAATCCCTCAGTGAGGGGCTGGGGGCGTGGCTTTGCTGGTCACTTCGGGCCAGACTGCTGCTGATGGGCTGTGAACATGCCCTGCACTTGCTCCACCTTCTCCTGGACACCCGAGTTCGAATCCAGGTAAGACCCCCTCTTGGCTGAGGACGCTCAGCAGCCGGAGCTCGTGAGAGCTCAGTTTGCCTCCTCTGAAAAACGCTGATTCACGCGGCTGCGCCTGGAGCCTGCAGCACAAGCAGCAGGCAGAGCTGGGGATCTGGGTGGATCGATGGAGCATTTATTGAGCACCTGTTGTGTGCAGCGCACTGGGGCGGCTTGTGGACGTCGTGTTAAAGCAAAAAAATAATCACGTCCAAAGGTTTTAATGGGTTCCCTAAAATTTGCAAAATCCACGCTGCCTCCCCCACTTCTCAACCCCTGTCTCCCAGGCCGCCTTTCCCCCTCCCACCCGCAGGAGCAGCTGTGGCCAGGGTGGGCCTGCGCAGGCGCCACTCAGCCTTCACCATGGAAATGGTGTCATCAGGCCAAAATAACCGTCACCTGGGGGAGACTGAGGCCGGTGGATGGCGAGATGCATACCAGCCTGGGCAGCACCGTGAGATTCGGTCTGAAGATAGAATAATAAAGTAGAAAAGATGAGACTAAGTGAAAGAACATAAGGAAATTTTAAGATAAATTTCAAAGTGAAATTAAAATTTAAAACAAAACAAATTCATTTCAAAAGTTAATCAACTAATTTGTTAAGATAAACGGCCCACAAAATGCAGGCCACAACCCGCGCGTGGAGTGAGGTCACCTGTGCGTGGTGCTGTGCTGGCCGGACTGTGACAGCCTCGAAACTGTTAGGGCGTCATCAGGGTTGGTGGAGGTCACAGGCGGACGTCCAGCGTCTGCCCCGGGGTCCCCCGAGCCTGCAGCTCATTAGTTAGCCTAGGCTGGCCCGCAAGCCCGAGTTCTCTTGCCTCCACTTCCCACGTGGACGCTGGGGGTTCGAACTCTGGTCCTCATGCTTCCCCAGAGCCACCCTCGCAGGGTTCCTCCTGGGCTCTGCGGGGCTGCGCCTGCGACATCAGCCAGAGGGAGGGGTCGGGGGACACCCTGACCTCACCCCCTCCTCCTGCAGCTGGGGAAACTGAGGCACGGCACGGGGTGTGTGGGAAGGCTGGTAGGCCTGAACCGAGACCTCTCTCTGTCTCCTCCCCAGTTCCTGTCTCCTGCCCTCTTGGCTCCACATCTGGGGTGACTGTAGGGGGAGGGACCGACCACAAGATGCCAAGGCAAATTACAGCTGGAGGCGGGGTGGGGGTGCGGCTGTGGGGCTGGGTTACCATGTGGGGGTGTGAGGCTTGGGGGGGGTTGAGACTGGGAGAGGTGCAGCTGCGGGAGTATTGCGGCTGGAGAGGAGTGCGGTTTGGGGTTGCGGCCGGAGAGGCGTGAGGCTGCGGGGGTGCGGCTGCGTGGGGGAGGGGAGGGGGGAGGGGGCGGCAAGGTTGCGGGGTTACGGCTGGGGGTGCGGCTGCAGGGGTGCGGCTGCAGGGGTGCGGCTGGGGGTGCGGCTGCAGGGGTGAGGCTGGGGTGCGCGGCTGGGGGGGTGCGGCTGCAGGGGTGCGGCTGCAGGGGTGCGGCTGCAGGGGTGCGGCTGGGGGTGCGGCTGCAGGGGTGAGGCTGGGGTGCGCGGCTGGGGGGGTGCGGCTGCAGGGGTGCGGCTGCAGGGGTGCGGCTGGGGGTGCGGCTGCAGGGGTGAGGCTGGGGTGCGCGGCTGCGGGGGTGCGGCTGCAGGGGTGCGGCTGCAGGGGTGAGGCTGGGGGTGCGGCTGCAGGGGTGCGGCTGCAGGGGTGCGGCTGCAGGGGTGCGGCTGCAGGGGTGAGGCTGGGGTGCGCGGCTGGGGGGGTGCGGCTGCAGGGGTGCGGCTGCAGGGGTGCGGCTGGGGGTGCGGCTGCAGGGGTGCGGCTGCAGGGGTGCAGTTGCGGGGAAGGGTCCGGACTGGGGGTGTGGGTTTGGGGAGCCGTTGCTGGCAGGGGTCGGGGTGCTGGCAGGGGTCGGGGTGCTGGCAGGGGTCGGGGTGCTGGCAGGGGTGAAGCGGCAGCGGGGGGGGGCACCCCACCCGGCTCCCGCCCTCAGGTTGCCGGCTGGACCCACGTGACGTGGAAAAGCCTCTGTGGTAAGCAGCGGGTTGTCCACTGTTGGCACAGCCATGACTCAGTCAACAAACAGGGCGACGTGCTCACTCTGTGGCTGGTGCCACTCTGGGTGCCCATGAGGGTGGACTGTGCGACACTTACCCACTCTGAGACTCGGTTTCCTGTCTGTAAAATGGGGACAAAGAGGGGACCCTCGAAGAAAATAGCGGCGGTCACACCGTAGCGGAGCTGCTGCGCAGCCCTGGGCTCCTGACTGAACCTCTCTGGGCCTCCCCAGCTTGTTGGGACAAGAGACACCTCAGGCACTATTCTGTTTCTCTCTCAGGATAGGGGCATAGCAGGGTTGGGGTTTTGAAGGGTGCATAGGAGCCCTCAGGCGGTGAAAAGAAGACAGGAGAATCCAGAAGGACGAGCCCTGTTGCCCAACATGTCCCGTCCCTTATCTCCCCTCACGGAGGAGCAGCAACCAGCTCCCCAGGGCTGCTTTCCAGCCATCAGGCAGCTTTTCCCCTGGCAAGTTCTTCCTGCAGTCCGCCCTTAGTCCTTCCTGCTGCTTGCGTAGGGCCAAGCCATGCTTTTCGCCCAGCAGAGCCTTATCCTCTGTGCTGGACACAGTCGGTGCTCCATAAACGCACAGGTCACTTTGTTGTCAAATAAGGTAAGGAGACCGAGTCCACCGCCCCGTGGGAGGACGAAGGGAAGCACAGAACAACAAAACCTTGATGATGCGGGGGGGGGGGGGGGGGGCATTTTTATTTTTGAGACAAGCTTTCACTGTGTAGCCCAGGTTAGCCTCAAACTCTCAGCAGTCCTCCTGCCTCAGTCTCCCCCAAGTGCTGACGTGACAGGCCCGTGCCACCGCACACTGGGCTGGTTCCTGCTTTCACCATTTACACACAGGAGCCCAGAGAGGCCAAGCCACTCACCTAAAGTCACACAGCCTGGAGCAGGTCTCCCATCTCAGGCCTGGGCCCCGTAGCTGTCTCCTCAGCCCAGGTCCCTAGACGTGAAGGAGTCCTCGGCGGCCTCCTGGGTCCAAGTTCCCAGCGTGTTGGAGGCGGGAAGGCCCCGGGGCGCCCTGGCCCAGCTCGGCAGGGGCAGGCGGGGGCAGCTGCCGTGCTTCCGGGGGGCGGGCGGGCGGGGGAGGGGGCTCATTCACAAATCCGGGGCTGCTGCGATGGCAGCCGCCTCCCGGGCTGTGGGTGGCCTCTGTCCCCGCCCTCCAGCTCGCCCTTCCCGGCCGTGCCCCCCGCCCCTGCCCGTCTCCGACTCACTGGGCTCCGTGGGAGCCGAGCGTGGGGACCTCAGGGGACATCGTGGCCCAGCATGGAGGTGCCGGGGCCCCCCGTGTCCGGGAAGCCGGGGGAGGCGTCGGTCAAGTGGCAGCTCTGCTATGACATGGCTGCGAAGATGTGGTGGATGGTGAGTGCGGGGACCTGGGGGAGGAGGGCGCGGGGCGGGGGTCGCTCTGCGCGCGCACGGTGAGGACACCCAGGCAGACCACGGCGGGAAGGTGGCCCAGGCCACTAGGCCTCATCCTGGGGCTCCGCGGGGTCCCCAAGTCCCCAGGGCCCAGTGACCCGCCTGAGCCCCTCCATCCAGGCGGGAGCGATGAGGTGGCGGGACCCTCTTCTGTCGGGTGGATGTCGTCGCCCTACACTAGGGACACTTCTGGAAGCTTCTGGGGGGAGCCAGGGGTGGACTCGGCCATGAGAGAGGGCAGCCGCATGGCCTGGTCCGTCCAGCTGCCCAAGAGCCAGTCAGTTGACTGTCCCCTCCGTGCGGTTCTGGGTCCCACATCGCTGGGTGACCTTGCCCTGTGTCCCACCCTCTCTGGGCCACAGGTTTCTTGGCGGGGACGTGGTCTGTGGTCCCCCGCGGGTCCTGGGGACCGTTGGGCCTTGAGGTGGGATGAGGGGCCTCGTGGCTGGTGATGTCCCCTGGTAGCTACTTTCTGGAGAGAATGTGCGGCAACAGCGGGCATCCCTGGGACGCAGGTCACAGCTCTGTCCCTCCTGTGCTCAGTCAACATTTATTGAGCACTTACTGTGTACCAGGGTCCCCAGACGAGAACTCCAGTGGGGGTGGAGAATTCAAATAATGATGCAAACACTCAGGATAGAGGGAGGCAGGGGGCCCGGAGGGACCAGGGTAGCCTCCCGAGGAGGGGACATCTGAGCTGAGATGCACGGAAGGTGGAATTCACCAGAAGTTAGGAAAGTAACCAGAGCTGACCAAAGGCCCCAGGGCAGGGTGCAGCCTGGAGATGGAGGAAGGAGCGGTCGGGGCTGTGGCCCTGAGGTAGGTGGGGACGGGACAGCATCGAGGCCGAGCAGGGACTTGCCCTGGATCTCTTTTTAAAGTCCCCTCCGTTCTGACAGCACAGCTGGGGCTGGGGTGTTTTCAGACCATGAAGGGGGGAACCGGGGTTCTAGAAGAAGCCCAGGGACTGAACTGTCAAAGTCACACAGAGAGAGGGGTGAGGAGTAAGACTGAGGTCAGAGGTCAGACTGTCACAATCCTGTCTGCAGGGTCTGGAGACGGTGGAACCCAGTCCCAGTGCCCAAAATAAAGAGGCCGGCGGATCTCTGTGAGTTCAAGGCCAGCCTGGTCTACAGAGGGAGTTCCAGGACAGGCAAGGCTGTACAGTGAGACCCTGTCTCAAAATAAAATAAAATAGATGCCAGGCGGTGGTGGCGCACACCTTTAATCCCAGCACTCGGGAGGCAGAGGCAGGCGGATCTCTGGGAGTTCAAGACCAGCCTGGGCTATAGAGTGAGTTCCAGGATAGCCAGGGCTACACAGAGAAATCATGTCTGAAAAACTTAAAAAATAAGTAAATAAAATAAAATAAACAAAAATAAAACCAGAAGCTGGAGTGTGGGTGAGCAGTGAAGCATTTCTCCATCGTATGCAAAGGCCCTGGGGTCACTGTAAAATATAAAATAGAACTTCATTGTGAACCCAGCCATTGGGGGAGGGGACCTAGCCCAGGCCAGACAGCGTGTGTGCGTGTGTGTGCGTGTGTGTGTGCGTGTGTGTGCGCGTGTGTGTGCGTGTGTGTGCGCGTGTGTGCGTGTGTGTGCGCGTGCGTGTGTGTGCGCGTGTGTGCGTGTGTGTGCGTGTGCGCGTGTGTGTGCGTGCGTGTGTGAGTGTGTGTTCATGCGTTCATGCATGTGCACATGCCCACTGAGTCCCCTTGCATTACCTGTAAGGTGGAGCCTCTCTGGCCTGGAGCTCACTGATTGGCCACCAACAGGAGCCCCTGGACTCAAACCTGGGTCTGCATGCTGCAAGGCGACTGTGACTGACTGTGACAAGTCCTGTGACTGACCGAGCGTCTCCCTGGCTACAAGTCCTAATAACTGCACTTTACACACTGTCCACTCTCCTGCTGATGTGTTCAGTAACAGCCTCCCTGCCTCAGTTTCCTCACCTGCTAGCGTGGGGGATGGGTGGGTGACTCGGTCTCCATGAAGGGCTCTCCATGGGGTGGGTCAGGAACTGTGTAATAGTCACAGAAACCCAGCAGGAGGAATTGTGGTTAGATTCCAGAAGGACTTCCGCTGGCCGCCTTGATTGGGCACCTATTATGTGTCCTGGTGAAGTGGGGCGCCCCACCCGCCTGGCCTGGCCTGTTGGGGAGATCAGAGAGCAGAAGTGACTGATGAGTGTGTCAACCTCAGCTCCAGGGCGCGCTGAGAAGGGTGAGGACAGGAGCATGGGTGATTAGGAAGACTGGAAGACCTGGACAGCAATGGAACAGAAGCCCCAGGATGGGGCTGCCGCTGTGCAAAGGCCCCGGTGTGAGGCACAGAGGCGCAAAGGCCCTGGGGCAGGATAGAGCCCGGCACTCGGGAGGAGCTGCAGGAGGCCCCCGTGGCTGCAGCACTTGCGCCCAGGGACACAGGGGCACAGGGGATAGAAGGAGGCAGGGCCCAGGGCCAGCTGCGTTGCAGGCCATAAAGCCATGGAGGACCGCAGACAGGTGGAGTTCCCTATCCACCAAGTGGCTGCCTGTTGCTTGCTGCTGCCGGTCTGCGCCACCCACCACCTTCTACGCCACACTGCAGCGCAGGGTCCCTGGTCGCTGTCTCCCCAGCCCGCGCCCGCCAGGCCGCCGCCCACTCTGCCCACATCTGAGGCTCCGCGGAGCCGGACAGTCTGATGCAAACCACGGAATGTTCCCCGGAGCGCCCAGCGGGATGTTGGGGAGCAGAGGGAGGCGGGAGACCCAGTTGAAAGACAGAGCAGGGCCAAGCTGGGGCCACGGGGAGGCATCGGAGCTGTTGACACCCACAGCCCCAGATGCAGGGCACAGAGATGCTGGCCTAACACTGTGGAAAACACGGAAATGGAGCCTGAGGGGCTGCTCTCTGTCCACAGGGATGGAGTTGGAGACGGAAACTTGAACCCAGGTCTTTGGGGAAGGAAGAAGCTGAGAACTGCTGAAAAGCCAGGGGGTAGAAACTAGTCACACATAGTAGATAAGATTTGATGAGTGGGATGGTTGAATGGATGGATGGATGGACGGATGGACGGGTGAGTGGATGGATGCATGGATGGATGGATGGATGGATGGACGGATGGATGGATGGATGAGTGGATGGGTGAGTGGGTGGGTGGATGGATGGATGGATGGGTGGATAGGTGGATGGATGGAAGGATGATGGATGGGTAGATGAGTGGATGAATGGGTGATTAGATGGATGGATGGGTGGGTGAGCAGGTAGATGAGTGGGCGGGTAGATTGATGGGTGGATGGATGATGGATGGATGGATGGGTGAATGGGTGGGTGGATGGATGGATGGGTGGTTGGATGAGTGGGTGGGTGGATGGGTGAATGGGTGGGTGGATGGATGGATGGGTGGTTGGATGAGTGGGTGGGTGGATGGATGGATGGGTGGTTGGATGAGTGGGTGGGTGGATGGGTGGGTGGATGGGTGAGTAAGTGGATCGTAGATGGTGGATGGATCAATTTGTTATTTTATGTCATTTCTTATTGGCTGATAGGCTGTGCTAACTTCTAAGTTAGATATTTTCTCTAGATGCTTCATGTTTAGAATCCCAGCACTCAGCTGGACTGTGGCGGCGCACACCTTTAATCCCAGGACTCAGGAGGCAAAGGCAAGTGCATCTCTGTGAGCTTGAGGGATAGCTCAGTCTACAAAGCCAGTTCCAGGGCAGCCTGTGCTAACTGGAGATACGCTGGGGGAGGAATTTTTTTATTTTTAAAGGAAACCAGGAGTCAGTTCGGACTGTCCTTATTGAGCTAGTGCCTGACCTGGAAGTTCTGTCCCAGGCTCCATGTGCTGGAAAGACAGAAGGGTGTCCCACACACTGTCCTCTGACCCTCATGTGCGCAGCCACAGCGACACATCAACTTAACAACAGAAGCACTACAGGGATCACTCTCTGGTTCTCACTCTGTGGATCATGTGGTTGGGGTGCAGGGGAGGCTCCACCTGCTGCCACGTCTGCGCTTCCCCTCTCTGCCCGCCATGGGCACTCTCTGAGGTGATGCCCCCCACACTGGGCTCGGGACCCACCACAGCGAAATCAGTGGAAAATTAAATGCCGCCTGTGCGCTGGGGACTGGCCGCCCAGCCCGTCTCCTAATGACCTGTTCCTGGGGATTGTTCCCATCTGGCGCAGCCAGGGTTCGGGCTCCCCCCATGCCACCCAATTTGAGGGGCACAGGCATTCTTGCGGCTTCAGTGGCGGATGCATATGATGCAGCCTGTGGCCTTTGTGGAGTCAGAGATGGGGATGTTCTCCAGGTTCTGTGGATGGACCCCCTTGGGCTCCGCGTCTGTGCTTCTACCTCAGGGTTCATGCTGTCCCTACAGCCAAGGGGCCCTGTCACCTCCAAATGATGATATCTGTGCCCTGCGACCTCCTTGTTCTACACCCTGCCTGGAGGGGTCTACACAGGTTTAGACAAGTGTTCCCTTACCCAGTCGGCAGCTGTGTGTCTCTGGGTGAATTGTGGTCCTACTCTGTGCCTTGTGTCCATGTGTGGAGTCAGATGCGTGAACCGGGTTGTGGGGTGTCAGTTACTTGGGGTCCCTTTTTTCCTGCCCTTGAGAAAGAAACCTGTGGATTGTTGAGGAGTCCGTATCTTTACACTCACAGGCCTCAGTGGGCAGAGTGCCGGTCCAGTGTCACATGGTCATGGCCTCATCCCAGTGCCTAGGGGGCCAAGGCAGACCATCCTTGGCTACGTAGTGCGTTCCAGGCCAGTTTGGGCTCTGTGACAGTGTCTGACTCAGGAGCCCCTGGCTCAGAGTGGGTGGAGGCCACAGACTGAGCTGAGTCCAGGACGCTCTAGTCCATCTCAACCTGGGGTAAACAAACAAAAATACCACCAAAGTTTTTGATGTCACAAAAGCCAGAAATCAAAGGTGTGGAGCCAGGCAGTGCTGGGAACCGAACCCAGGGTCCTTGCGCACTGCACGGGACTGAGGGGTAACATCTACTGCAGACTGATTTTATGTTCAGCTTGCCCCGGGGCCCAGCAGCTGCGTAAGAGCTGTGCAGACAGCGGCCCACTCAGACCTGCGGCCATGGTGTAATGCCCGAGGCGGACGCTAGAGGGCAGCGCAGGACCGCGAGCCGACGTCGGCGGCTGCGGCCGCTCGGCAGGGCGGAGGGGCGCCTGGAAGCAAGCGTCTGTGGGTCTGTCGGGGATAGCTGGGGACTGTGGGTGACAGCAAGGGTCTGCGGGGCACTGTGGGGGACTGAGAGGTGACTGTTTAATCCACGTGCATTTGAAAACCAGGTCCCCTTGGAGCCAAGCATCCTACATTATTTCATTTATGCACAGTTAGCTTTTTGTTGCTGTTCTAAACATTAATTCAGTCTTCCCTCAAGTTAGGCAGGGGCTCCACCCTGACCACGCCCCCAGCCCTCACCGGGGATTCTAGGCGGGGCTCCACCCTGACCACGCCCCCAGCCCCTCACTGGGGGATTCTGGGCGGGGCTCCACCCTGACCACGCCCCCAGCCCCTCACTGGGGGATTCTAGGCGGGGCTCCACCCCTGACCACGCCCCCAGCCCCTCACTGGGGATTCTAGGCAGAGCTCCACCCTGACCACGCCCCCAGCCCCTCACTGGGGGATTCTAGGCGGGGCTCCACCCTGACCACGCCCACAGCCCCTCACTGGGGGTTCTGGGCGGGGCTCCACCCTGACCACGCCCCCAGCCCCTCACTGGGGGATTCTGGGCGGGACTCCACCCTGACCACGCCCCCAGCCCCTCACTGGGGATTCTGGGCGGGGCTCCACCCTGACCACGCCCCCAGCCCCTCACTGGGGATTCTAGGCGGGGCTCCACCCTGACCACGCCCCCAGCCCTCACCGGGGATTCTAGGCGGGGTTCCACCCTGACCACGCCCCCAGCCCCTCACTGGGGGATTCTGAGCGGGGCTCCACCCTGACCACGCTCCCTGCCCTCTTTTATTTTTGAGGCAATGTGCCTCTGACTGGCCCAGGCTGGCCTTGAACCCCTGATCTTCCTGCCTCGGCTTCCCGTGCAGCTGGGCTGAGCAGCCTGGTGTCCCTAGGTCGTGTGTCTCTCCCACTGGTGTGTCGGGGGAAGGGGGACCAGCTGTCAGAATCAGTGAGCGTCACTCCCCAGCTTCCTAAACTCTGGGGGAGGAGGGAGATGGGGATCTTGAGGCCTCTCACAGGGCCCCGGGGCACAGAAACACCAGATTCCCGTGTGACAGTCCCCGCGCTTCACTTCTGTCCCCATCTGTACCTCGGTGCTGGTCCTACCTCCTCCTGTGGGGCAGTTGTTAACGCTGGTCCGCGACCAACGGGCTTGTTGGCACGCGGAGGATCCTGCACCTGGGTTGCCATGTGCCCCGCCAGGCCCGAGGCTCACTTCCACCCAGGTGTCCTACCGTGGGGTGGGGACGGGCGTGGACACGTCCTGGGGTTAAGTGAATTCTGACTTCATCACCCTTGTTTGGACAAGCCTGGCATGCACTTGGCGGTAAATAACTGCACACCAGGCACACAGGCGGCCGCCACTGATTGATCAGCAGGAATGCAGGCGGGTACCAAGTGATCATGCTTCGCGGGGCTGCACTCAGGACTATGTTTCCTCTTTGGGGGGAAACTGAGGCTCAGATTTGGCAGGCCTGAAGGGGCCGCTGCGGGGGCGGGGTGGGGGGAGGTCCCACTGGGAACAGAGAAGGAGTGGCCAGGGCCCAGAGGGCGGCCCGCGGCTCCGCGTCCTCCAAGGTCGGTGTGTCCTGACCCCACAGCCCTTGAGTGACAGGCCGGGAACTGCCCGAGGCTGACAAACAGGAGCAGGATGGGTTTCTGCAGTGCGCACAGCTTGTCCCTTGGGTTTGGGGGGAGGGCTGCCCCCTGCCCCACCCTCCCCAGCCTCTGCGGGGGATATTTGTGCAGAAGGCTGAGTCCAGCTGGCCAGGTGCCAGGTGGGAAGGCTGGGCACAGGGGCATGACGATCTGGGAACCGATTCACCTGGCCCAGCAGCATGCAGGGCCTGCCACGGGCCTGTTGGGACCCTGAGTCAACCCCAGGCTGAGGTCCCTGGGAAACGGAGCCAGGTGTAAGGTAGGCGCTGAATGACTGCCTGCGCCGTGTACAGCGGGCCCGAAATCACAGCCAACAGCCCAGAAGCCTGAGTTGGGGTTGGAGACACGATAGTTCGGTCCATGGCCACGGTGATGGACAGCTGGGATGACAGCAGTGCCACCCCATCCAGTGACCGTCCTGAGCAGCCTGGGTGAGGAACTCCTGATCTGTGCCGAAATGTGTGCAACTACAGTCACCGGGGTCTCTTCCACGGGTCTGCTGTCCGCTGGGCGACGCCACAACGCTGAGGGTCTTAGTCACACACTCGCCTCCCGCCAGGAGGAACCGTGCGTGCATGCGTGAGTGTGTGCGTGCGTGAGTGTGTGTGCGTGCGTGTGTGTGTGTGCGTGCGTGAGTGTGTGTGCGTGAGTGTGTGTGCGTGAGTGTGTGTGCGTGTGTGTGTGCGTGCGTGAGTGTGTGTGCGTGCGTGAGTGTGTGTGCGTGCGTGAGTGTGTGTGCGTGAGTGTGTGTGCGTGAGTGAGTGTGTGCGTGTGTGCGTGCGTGAGTGTGTGTGCGTGAGTGTGTGTGCGTGAGTGAGTGTGTGCGTGTGTGCGTGCGTGAGTGTGTGTGCGTGCGTGAGTGTGTGTGCGTGCGTGCGTGCGTGCGTGAGTGTGTGTGTGTGTGTGTGTGTGTGCGTGTGTGTGAGTGTGTGTGTGCGTGCGTGCGTGAGTGTGTGTGCGTGCGTGCGTGCGTGCGTGAGTGTGTGTGTGAGTGTGTGTGTGCGTGTGTGTGAGTGTGTGTGTGCGTGTGTGTGAGTGTGCGTGCGTGCGTGAGTGTGTGTGTGTGTGTGTGTGTGTGTGTGTGTGTGTGTGTGTGACACCACTGACTTCACGGGTCGCAGGGGTTAGTCTAGTCAGTGAGAACTTCTGGACATACACTGAGTTCGTCAGAGGAGATGGAATTCCACCCCTATGCACACCCAGTTTATTAGTAAAGTTTTATTGGTAAACGGCCACACCCACTCGCCCCATATTGTGTCCATGTATGGCTGTCATGGGGAGGATTTGGCCACAGCTATCCTTCCCTTTGACGACATGGATGTCGCAGCCCCCGGAACTGGGGTTACGGGTGCGTGGTGAGCCAACCCTGGGTCCTGCCTGTGCTCTCAACGCCAGAGCCATCTCCCAGACCCAAGCTTCTCCTTAGGACAAAGTTTTGTGACACTCAGCTCAGAAGCAACTGGCGGGGAGGACTGTCCTCTCAGGTATTTTGGAGGTTGAGGCAGGATGATCACCAATTCTAGACCAGTCTGGGCAAAGAAAACCAGGACTGGAGACATAACTCAGGGGAGAAGCCCCGCCCAGAATCCCCAGTGAGGGGGCGTGGTCAGGGGGGAGCCCCGCCTAGAATCCCCAGTGAGGGGGCGTGGTCAGGGTGGAGCCCCGCCTAGAATCCCCCAGAGAGGGGCTGGGGGCGTGGTCAGGGTGGAGCCCCGCCTAGAATCCCCCAGTGAGGGGCTGGGGGCGTGGTCAGGGTGGAGCCCCGCCTAGAATCCCCGGGGAGGGTCTGGGGGCGTGGTCAGGGTGGAGCCCCACCTAGAATCCCCAGTGAGGGGCTGGGGGCGTGGTCAGGGTGGAGCCCCGCCTAGAATCCCCCAGTGAGGGGCTGGGGGCGTGGTCAGGGTGGAGCCCCGCCTAGAATCCCCAGTGAGGGGCTGGGGGCGTGGTCGGGATGGAGCCACACCCAGAATCCCCCAGTGAGGGGCTGGGGGCGTGGTCAGGGTGGAGCCCCGCCTAGAATCCCCAGTGAGGGGCTGGGGGCGTGGTCAGGGTGGAGCCCCGCCTAGAATCCCCCAGAGAGGGGCTGGGGGCGTGGTCAGGGTGGAGCCCCACCTAGAATCCCCAGTGAGGGGCTGGGGGCGTGGTCAGGGTGGAGCCCCGCCCAGAATCCCCAGTGAGGGGCTGGGGGCGTGGTCAGGGTGGAGCCCCGCCTAGAATCCCCCAGAGAGGGGCTGGGGGCGTGGTCAGGGTGGAGCCCCGCCTAGAATCCCCAGTGAGGGGCTGGGGGCGTGGTCAGGGTGGAGCCCCGCCTAGAATCCCCCAGAGAGGGGCTGGGGGCGTGGTCAGGGTGGAGCCCCGCCCAGAATCCCCAGTGAGGGGCTGGGGGCGTGGTCAGGGTGGAGCCCCGCCCAGAACCCCCAGTGAGGGGTGGGGGCGTGGTCAGGTCGGCCCCGGGTGTCCGCCCCTCACCCCCCTGCGGCCGGTGGTCCCCGAGGTGGAGCACTGACGTCACCGTCTGTCCTCAGTTCCCCCTGGAGCTTCCTCTGGGGCAGCTGCCTCCGCAGCACCGCCGGAGTCTGAGTTCCAGCTTCCGGCCCAGGGCAGCGCCCCCTCCGACTTCCTGTCCTGGCCCCGGGTCCGCCCCCCGCCGCCCCCGTGTCCTGTGCGCTGTGTCCGCAGCTGTGTCCAGCGGTCTCTGGTCTGCACGGGCCCGGCCTGCAGCCGGCAGGACCACCGGATGGCGCAGTCCTGATACCGGGGATACTGAGGCACGAGCGTGGCTGGGGTGGCAGAGCCGCCGGGGCCGTCAGGCCGGGGCTCCTGCCTCGGTTTCCCTCCGACGCCGGGCGGGCGGGCGGGCGTGTGCGGGCAGCGCTCGGGTGGCAGCAGCCGGTGCCCACGCCCAGGCGCGTGTGCCAGGCCCGCGGGCAGCGAGGCCGGGGTGCGCTCGCCTCCGCTCAGCGGCTTCCCTGGCTGGAGGGAGGGGTGCAGGCCCGTCCCGCCCCCTCACCCCCAAACTGGAAGTTCTGCTGACTGTCTAACTTCCAGCAGGAGGGAGGGAAGGGGTCTCACAGAGGCCGCGCCTCCGGGTCGCCAGTGGGCGTCGGTCCATCCGGTCTCCATTGCGAGAGCCAGAGCGCCGGAGCGCGCCGGCCTCAGTTTCCCTGCCTGACAAAGGGAGGCGGCGGTGCGGGGAGGTGGGGGCACTGATTGAGCGTCCCCCCTGCAGCGCAGCGCGGGTCGGCCCGGCCCCCCACCCCAGCCCACCCCCCACCCCCCCCACCCCCCCACCCCCCCACCCCCCACCCCAGCCCACCCCCCACCCCAGCCCACCCCCCACCCCCCCACCCCACCCCCGCTCAGGGAGGCTCAGAGACAGCGGTGCCCAGAGCCACACAGCGGATCCAAGCCCAAGTGAGGGCAGCGCCAGGAATAAAGATGGAGTCCGCGACATCAAGGGCAGCTGCCTGCGGCGACCAATCAGCGGCCGTAGAGCCGCACTCTGGCCAATCAGAAGCCAGGTCAGAGGGACCTCAGCCAATAGTCTATCCTGAGGAATCGGGTCCCGCCCCCAGGTGACAGGCAGTGGGAGGAGCTCGTCCGCAGCTCGTGAGCGGCCGGGGTCCCCGCCCGCGCAGGACGGACGGACGGACGGAGGGACGGTCCCTGTTCGTTCACACGCTCCTCTCTGCTTTGGAGTCGGAGCCTCACGTAGCCCAGGCTGGCCTCCGACCGCCGTGTAGCCGAGGACGAGCCTGAGCTCACGCCCGACCCTCCAGGTCCCAGCGGGTCATCTGAGGCTGAGGGGGCTCGGGAGGCCTCCGCTGGGGGCTGTAGCCGGGGATAGCTCGCGCGTCCACCCGTGACAGTAGCCGGGGATAGCTCGCGCGTCCACCCGGACAGTAGCCGGGGATAGCTCGCGCGTCCACCCGTGGCAGTAGCCGGGGATAGCTCGCGCGTCCACCCGGACAGTAGCCGGGGATAGCTCGCGCGTCCACCCGGACAGTAGCCGGGGATAGCTCGCGCGTCCACCCGTGACAGTAGCCGGGGATAGCTCGCGCGTCCACCCGTGGCAGTAGCCGGGGATAGCTCGCGCGTCCACCCGTGGCAGTAGCCGGGGATAGCTCGCGCGTCCACCCGTGGCAGTAGCCGGGGATAGCTCGCGCGTCCACCCGTGGCAGTAGCCGGGGATAGCTCGCGCGTCCACCCGTGGCAGTCACTCCGGAAACACGTGCCCACGCCTGCACCCCCGGCCGCGAGGCTCAGGCACAAGGGTCCGGAAAGGTCAGCCACGGCTACGCGGCAAATGGGGCAGCCTGGGCTCAGTGACCAGAACTTGTCCCCAGGCGGAGACGGTGGAGCGCGGCCGTGGCGCTGGCCCGGTGCGCGCGCAGCTCGGGGAACCCTCGCAGCGCTGTGCGGAGTCCGCCTTTTCCTTCCGCGGTGAAGAGTCGAAAGTGGAACCCGGCGTGGGCCGCGGGTCCGTGGGGCCCAGAACCCGGCGTGGGCCGCGGGTCCGTGGGGCCCAGAACCCGGCGTGGGCCGCGGGTCCGTGGGTCCAGAACCCGGCGTGGGCCGCGGGTCCGTGGGTCCAGAACCCGGCGTGGGCCGCGGGTCCGTGGGGCCCAGAACCCGGCGTGGGCCGCGGGTCCGTGGGGCCCAGAACCCGGCGTGGGCCGCGGGTCCGCCCGGTTCGAGCCTCCTCGCCCTCTCTGTCGGTAGCCCAGGCTGGCTCTGACCCTGCAGGCTAGCCCTCCTGCCTCGGCCTCCGGGGCGTCTCCAGGACGGCGTCGGTCGGTGACACGCCGACTCTCCTGCCTCAGGCCCCGGCCCCTCCCCACCACCAGCTCGCTCCGCGGTTTGCCCAGGGCGCGCTCTGTGTAGCCCAGGCTGCTCTGGGGGGCGCCACCCTCGGCCTCAGTTTCCCCATCGGTAACAGGAGGGCGACGAGGAAGGCATCGCAGTGACCAAATGAGTCGGTATGTGAGAGGCCCGGTGGCGCGGGGCGCGAGGACCGGGAATTCACGCTCATCCCCAGCTACCCACCGAGTCCCAGGCTAGCCTGGGCTACGAGACCCTGCCTTAAAGAAACTTATACACCGGGCTTAGCGTCGGTTAAACACAGCACGCCTGCGGGCGCAGGACCCGGACCGGCCCGTTTCACAGACGTGCAAACGGAGGTCGCAGCAGCGCGGACTAACCACCCGGAGCAGCACCCCGGCGGCCTGGCGATGGCCGACGGCTGCCCCTCACGCCGCAGCCCCGGCCGCTGCCTCCCCGGGACCCCACTAACAGTCCCGACGCCCCTCCGGCACCCCGGGCCCGCGGCACTTAGAGGCAGAGTCTCACTGTGTGGCCAGGGTCGACTCGAACTCACAGACGCGCCCGTCCGCCTGCGGTTAAGGCGCAGGACACGCGGAGTCTGACCTTGGCCTAGGCTGACCCTGAACTCCTGACCTCCTGCTTTACCTGTGAGGGGGATGTGGGGGAGGGTGACGCCACCCCGACCACGCCCCCAGCCCCTCACCGGGGATTCTGGGCGGGGCTCCACCCCGACCACGCCCCCAGCCCCTCACTGGGGATTCTGGGCGGGGCTCCACCCTGACCACGCCCCCAGCCCCTCACTGGGGATTCTGGGCGGGGCTCCACCCTGACCACGCCCCCAGCCCCTCACTGGGGATTCTGGGCGGGGCTCCACCCTGACCACGCCCCCAGCCCCTCTCTGGGGATTCTGGGCGGGGCTCCGCCCTGACCACGCCCCCATCCTTTTTTGGGGGGGGACACAGGTCCAAACATCTTGCCCCCACCGGTCTTGAACTTGACATCCCCCTGCCTCCAGCCTCATCCCGGCCTGCCATCCTGACCCCCAACCCCTCTTCTGTGTTCTGGCCTCTGTCGGAGGTTGGGGGTCAGGCTGGTAAGGAAGGATGAAGGGGAGGAGGGGCGGCCCGCACCCTCACAGTCTGACAGGCGCCCGCCCGTCCTCCCCACGGGACCGCACCACGGAGCTCCGGCGACGGCAGTGCCCACGGTGCGCTGCTGGCTCCTCCATGCTGCTCCGCCTCAGGGAGGTGAATCACCCTCTCTGAGCCCCGGGGAAAGCAGGGTTGCAGCGGGGACCAGGGGGAGGAGCTGAGGGGCGGAGGCCGCGCGTGGCCAGGCGTCAAGCAGGTGCAGACTGGGCAGGGTCCGAGTCCCCCGGGGTGCCCGGGGCCCCCGCCCTGGGCTGTTGTCCATCAGCTCCCCGGGGGAGCTTCTGACCCGGGGCCCGGGGCCGAGGAGGATGGGGGTGTGTGTGGGGGTGCAGGGGTGCGGGGGAGCGCCGGGGCCGAGCGGGGCCTGCGGCGCCGTCCCCCCCCCCCCGCCCTGCGGACTCCCCTGTCAGCGGCGCCGTGCGCAGCCCGGGGTCGGCCGCACGCGTGTCAGCGGCCGCGGGTGTGCACGAGCGCGCGCGCGCGCGCCCCGCCCAGCCGCGGGAGGAGCCCCGGCGGCCGGGGATGCGGGCGCTGACGGCGGAGCCGCGGCAGCCTCGGTCTGCAGCCGAGGACCGGCCGGAGCCCCGGCTGGCGGGGGAGCGGCGGCGGGGGGCGGGCCGGGGGAGGGTCGGCGGGCGGGGCGGGCGGCTCCCCACGCGCCTCCCCACGCGCCTCCCCACGCGCCTCCCCGCCGGCGGCCGTCGCCTCGCCGCACAGCGCCATGGTACGTCTCCGCCCCCGTTCCCACTCCGCGCGGGGGGGACCTTCCCGGGGCGCTGCGCGTGGGGTCGGGGGGGGGGGCGCTGCGGTTTCTGGGAAGAGGGAGGGGGAGGCGCGGCCCGCGGCTTCCTCCCGCCCGCCCTCGGGGGCGGAGCCGCGCCTGGGCGCCCCGGGCATCGCCGGCGCCGAGGGTCCCGGGGCGGACGCCGGGCTCCGCTCGCCGGCCCCGGCCCCCCCCCCTCCCCGTCCCCACCCGCGCCCGGGACTCGCGGCGGCGGCGGCGGCGGCGGCGGCGGCGGCGGCGCGCGCAGCTTAGCGGAAAATGGCCGCGGCCCCGGTGGCCCCGCCCACCGCCGCCGTCCGCAGCCCCCGGCGGGCGCTGCACTCGGGCGGGGGAGGCCGCAGCGGCGCGCGGGCGGGCGGGCGGGCGGGCGCGGGGTGCGCGTGCGCGGCGGAGGCTCCGCACCGGGCGCCCGGGGCCGCCGCAGCCGCGTCCTTGGCGGCTCGGGCGGGGAATCCCCGCGCGATTTTAGCGTTTCGTGTCATTTTCTAAATATAGACCCGCAGGGCCCAGCCGGCCGCCGCCGCCGCCGCCCTGACCTCTCACCCCGCGTGGGGACTTTGGAAAAGGGGAGCCCTGCAGGGGGGTGCGGGAGACAGGGGTCCCCGGCCACAGCGCCCCCGGCCACAGCGCCCCCCCGCAGCCCGGCCTGCACCGGTGCCCGGTCCAGCCACTGCACCAGCCCTGAGGGACACCCTGCTTCCCCTCCTGCAGCCGCACGCCGCGGGGTCCCCTCCCACAGCCTCAGTTTCCCATCTGCAACACGGGAAAGGCCCTTCTGGGGACCCCCCAGCCCTGTCACCACCCTGTCTGTATGGGAGCCTGGCACAGCCCTGGTTGGGGTGACCCCTGTGCCCCTCTGTAGTGACACCTTGGAGGGTGGAGTGGGGTCAAAGTGAAGCACTCTGGGAACTTTATTCTCAAAAAGTTTGTTTAGGGGGAGCCGGGGGCGTGGTCAGGGTGGAGCCCCGCCTAGAATCCCCAGTGGGGGGCTGGGGGCGTGGTCAGGGTGGAGCCCCGCCTAGAATCCCCCAGTGAGGGGCTGGGGGCGTGGCCAGTGGCCTAGCCTGCAGAAGGCCCTGGGTTTGGCCCTGGAAGAGCAGGTATGTTACGGAAATATCCACAGGGAGGTCACTCCCACCCTGCCCGTTGTCCCTGGAGGGTCCCCAGTCAACCTCTCTGCTCCAGAGCGCAGGCGTAGTCTTGTGCGAGGCACATAGTCAGTCCTTTAGAAAGGACGCGCACAGGCGCACACGTGTGTCCTTTTAAAGCTGCCTGTCTTCCCAGCACTCTCAAGTACAGGCGGCAAATCCGGAGTTCAAGGCCAGCCTGGGCTTCCTGGACCCTGGCTGAGTAAACCAACACAAAAAGAAAGTGAAACTCCTCTTTGCGGGTTGAGTTCTGCAGCTGTGGGTCTCCAGTAGGGCCGACTGGGGACATTGGGACTTGTCACTGCAGCTGGAGTGGTTGGAAATCAGGGAGTCTGAGACATCCTGTCCCAAACTCCCACAGTACTGGGTTAGTGGCAGCAATTTCTGAGTGCGGCCCTACCTGGGTGACCCTCGAGACAGCTCCAGAGCACAGCCCACCCTCCCCCAGGTATTTCAGGTTGTCCCCTCTTGGACATGGTGCTGTTTCACGGTTGTTGGTGTTAAGGCTCTTATTGGTGGTCACCTCCTCTCCCTCTGTGCCGCTGTGTTAGGAACAACAAAAATATTTTTTCTGAGATAGCATCTGGATGCCAGGCTGGCCTAGAACCCACAGAGATCCGCCTGCCGCTGCCACTTGAGTGCTGGGATTAAAGGTGTGCCCCACCACTGCCTGGCTTAATTTTTATATTCAGGTTTTTTGTTTTTGTTATTTGTTTTGGTTTTTGAGACAGGGTTTCTCTGTGTAGCTTTGGAGCCTGTCCTGGAACTCACTCTGTAGCCCAGGCTGGCCTCGAACTCACAGAGATCCGCCTGGCTCTGCCTCCCGAGTGCTGGGATTAAAGGCGTGTGCCACCACTGCCTGGCCAGTTTTTATTTCTATTTATGTGTCTTTGTGCCCCACATGCAGCAGAGGCCAGAGGGGCCATTGGGCCTCCTAGAACTGGAGTTGCAGGTGATTGTGAGCCGCCAGGTGGGTGCTGGGAACCGAACCTGGCGCTCTACAGAGCAGACCGTGCTCTAGCCACTGAGCATCTCTGCAGCCACTTCAGTATTTATTTATTTATTTTATTTTTTTTGTTTTTAGAGACAGGGTTTCTCCGTGTAGCTTTGGTGCCTCTCCTGGATCTTGCTCTGTAGACCAGGCTGGCTTCGAACTCACAGAGATCACTTTTTATTTTTTCACAAATGAGTCATATGCTCCTGGGGTACAAGTCTAGTGTCCACCTGAGCCCTTGGCATACGGTCACCTCGTTGCAGGTGTTTGCCTGCGTCTTCATAGCCCAGAGCATTAGACTCCCACAGGGGAAACTGAGGTGCAGTGTGACTAAGCTGTCTGTGGGCTGGGGCAGAGTCACACCCCCACACTACACATGTATTGAACCTACTGTGTGCAGCCCCTGGTATGGGGAGGTGCTCAAGATGGGCTCACGTAGCCCAGGTTGGCCTTGGATTTCTGATGCTCCTGCCTCTGTGTCGCGGCTGGGATGACAGACAGGTGTGGGCTGTGGGACCCCAGGAGTCCCAGGTGTTTTTTGTGTGTGTTTATCATATGTCTTTTTTTTTTTGTAACCAAGGAGTTTGTGTACAGTGTTGAAAATCTACAACTTCTTGTTAAATTGACATTTGTACTTCACCTTTTTAAACAAACATTTATATCATTATTTTATACAGATATAGATATGTAAACACATCGAGTTCAGCACACACACACTTCCTAAAATCTTCAGTAGTTTCTTACTCCTTAAAGTATAAAATGTGAACTTTTGCATTTTTGTACTGCAGTATCCCTTGGTCTGATTCCTTGCAGTGTGACTCCCTGTGTGGCTCTGTGCATTGTGCACCTTACTTCTGTGTACAGTGTTGTTAACCCTGTTTTGAGCTGTGATCCCATGTATCCCAGGCTGGGCTGGAACTTACGTAGCTAAGGATGACTTTGAACTTCTGATCCTCCTGCGTACAAGGGCTACTACCATCCAGGTTTATGCAGTGCTGGGGATTGAACACGGGCGTCCCAGGGTGGGTTGGCCAGTGTTTGTGGGCGCTGCTAACGTGTGTTCACTACCATTGGCATGACCGTCACCTCCCGTGGTGTGGCTGTCGACCAGGTGACCTGCTCTGTCCCTGGCATTCCTGGGTGCTGCCACCCCAGCCATTGGCTTCCTTCTCTGGGCTTCAGTTTGCCTGGTGTGACAGTGACAAGGGTTCAGAGCATCTTCTTGGGGTCCTCCCACCTGCACCCCATCCCTGCTGAGCCTGCATCCCTCGCCCTTGGGCCCCGGGAGAGAGGTGTCTGAAAACAGCCCAGTCTTGTAAGAACGCTATGGACACTGGCTGGGGCCGTGCTTGGCCAAATGTCTCCTTCAGAAAGGTGGCCACCAGCTGTGCAAGGCCCCTCACACCTGTCATCCCAGGAGGCTGAGGCAGGAGGGTCAGGAGTTCAAGGTCATCTTCAGCTACAAACCGAGTTCAAGGCTAGCTTGGCTACACGAGACTCTGTTTCAAAAGTAGTAATAATGAAGAAGAAGAAAAAAGAGAAATGTGATGTTGGAGTGAGACTTCCCTGTGCCTCAGTTTCCCCATATATGAGATGGGTAGCCTAGACACCAAGCTGAGCTTGGGGCCTGACTGCTGGGAACCCAGGTGGCCTGGGTCATCCCACTTGCCCTTCAGCAAGCAGTAGTGTCACAGTCTAGCCTGGGGTCCTGCAGGGCACCTTCCCTGAGGACCCCCCCAACTGCATCCAGGCCACTTGCTGGCCATTTAAGAGAAGACCCCCCCCCCCGGTCCCCCCCTCCCGGCTGGAACTGACTGAGCTTGGGGGCACTAGTGTGGTGTCGGGGCAGCCAAGGGCACAGGTGGCATTTGGGAGGCAGATGGGGTGCAGGGGGCAGATGGGGTGCAGGGGCCAGCTGCAGGTGGGGTGTAGAGGGTGGTTGGGGTACGAGGGGAGCCGGGGGTGTGCGTGGGATGTGGGGGGCAGAAGGGGTGTGGAGGGCAGCCCAGGGCACAGATGGGGTATGGGGGGCAGATAGGGTGTGGGGTGCTGTGTGGCGCAGGTGGAGCGGGGGTGTGGACAGGGTAGGGGGTGTAGCCGGGGGCACAGGTGGGGTGTGGGGGGCAGCTGGGGTGCAGGGTGCTGCGGGGCACAGGTGGGGTGTAGGGGCAGCTGGGATTCAGCCCCATCTGCCCTGGACCCGATTGCTGCGTCCCTGGAACCTGAGCGCAGATGGACAGGTTTCGGGGGAGGGGACTCGGGGGTCCGCGGGCCCCAGTTTGTTTGTTTGTTTGCTGTCGGCGATTTCTTTGAAAGTTGGATGCGGGCGGCGGGGAGGGAGCGGGGGCGGGCGGGAGGCGGCGCGGGGCGGGGAGGACGGCGGAGGGAGGAGCGGGAGGAGCCGCTGCAAAAATGACTCAGTAAGTTCGGCGGCCGCTCGGCCTCTGCGCCTCCGGTGCCAGCGCCCCGGGATGTATTCCTCCCCGCTCTGCCTGACCCAGGTACGCACCCCGCGCCCGCCTGGCCCCGGCCCGCACCCCGACTCCACCTGGAACCGCAATTTTGCAGATTGGAACCTCCCCTCCGCAGCGGGGGTGGGAAATAAAAAAGGCGCGCGCGTCCTCCTTACCCACCCCCTTCCAGGCCAGGGTGTTCCTGGCAGGGACCTGAGGTGCGGGCAGCTCTTGAGACAGGGGATCCCTCCCGGTTTAGCTTGGCTGCGCACTTGGAACCCCGTGTTCTGGACCCCCACTTTGATTTGAATTGGCTAACTGTTCTTGGGACTCTCCCATCCCTTCCCTCCTGGCTGGATGCGTGGGGGGAGCTGGTGTCCTCCCCACGGCCCTCACCCTTTGCCCCCGGGGAGCCTGGGGTCCTCTCCAGATGGAGAAACTGAGTGGGTGTCGGCAGGAAGCCCCCCACCCACCCGTGGGACAGATCTTGGGGTCCCCTGCGGCACCGCAGGTCTCCCTGGCTGTGGGGGAGCGGGACCCCCCGGCTGTTGTTCACGGGTCCCCAGTTTCCCAGGTGCCCCCCAACCGGCCGTGCCCCCCTCCATTTCAGGCCCACGTGTGCGCGCGGGGGGGGAGGGGCACACGAAGTTGGCGCGCGGGGGGGGAGGGGCGGCCTTGCCCGTGTCCGTCGCGGGTCCCCCCCCTTTCCTGGCTCAGCTCCCCCCCAGCTCCGCATTGATTCTTGAATTATTGAGCCGAGCAGGGCGCTGCCAGGCGGCTGGCGGGAGGAGCAGAGACCGGGGTTGGAGGAGAAGGAGGAGGAGGAGGAGGAGGAGGAGGAGGCGGCAGCGGCGGCGCCGAGGCAGGGGACTGGCCGGCACTGCGGGCTGCAGTGGCCAGGCCAGCACCTGCCCTGCTGCGCCCCTCTGACTGGGTTCCAGCATCTGAGGGGATGTGGGGAGGGGGCACAGCCATCCTGCCAGGGGACCCCCCCCAACTGTCTTTGTTCCCTCTGGGATCCCGGGCCTTTCCTTTCCAACTCCACAGCCCTCTTCTGATGTTTTGCTATGTGACTCTGGCCTCAGTTTCCCCCGGAGAGGGAGCGAGACATAGTGGTCTCCAAACTGTTAAGTGTGATGCTGGAGGATTGCGATTGTCCGACGTCCTGAGAAGTGTGTTCGGGGCTCAGTAGTTTCCGCCCCGGGAGGCCCAGGTGGACGGTCTCAGGGTCAGGCTCCTGGGGGTCCCCTATTCCTGCCAGACCCCTCCACCTTGGCAAGCAGAGCTCTCTGATTCCCCCAAGGGAGGCCCGTGCACTGAGGGAACCCCAGCCTGCCCTACCCAGGGTTCCCTGGTGACCTTGGACAAATGCCTGCCCCTCTGCAGGTCACAGTTTCTATTTCCAGCCAGATTTGGGGAGGGGGCACCCCCGCAACCCAGAGCAGGCATCGCCTGGTTGCCTGCGGGACCACCAGTTGGGATGGGGCTGCCGTGTGGCCCCAGGCACTCTGAAGTCTGTGTTGACTGCTGGGCTTGGTGGCTGAGAGGTCTGAGGCAGACGTGGCCAGCTGGAAGGCGGCCTGGGCACGTGGAATTCCCCGTCCTGGCCGTCTGGAGTCCAGCCTGCCTCCAGGTTGCTGCTGGGAGCTGGGGGTGGGGGCACCCCCAGTGCTGGCTCCGGCCCAGGGGACTTGCTGTGTGGCCTTGGCCTCAGTTTCCCCCCCCCCATAGGAGGGTGAGGGTCGGGCAGGGGAGTGGGGGAGCCCAGGGCAGCAGGCGAGAGAGAAAGGGGCAGAGCCAGAGCAAGATGGAGGGACCCCAAGCTGCTTTGAGTTTGGGGTCCCCCGCGCCCCTACACCCTCCACGCTCCACTCGCCTGCCCTGGGGGGGTCCTGGGGCCCCCAGGGCCCCCTGAGCCCCAAGTGTGGTCTCTCCCGCGGTACCCGAGCCCAGGCTGGGTAGGAATCTCAGCTGTGGGGGCGCAGGAGGACCCCAGGAGCAATGCTGCAGACCCCCAACCTCCCTGTCTCCTGGCCTGACCCCCGTACACCGTGTCTGTCTGTCCCGTCTCTCTGTCTGTCTCTGTGTCTCTCCTCACCCGGCCCTCTGAATCGGCTAATTTTACTGCCAGGGTTCAGTCTGAAATAACTCCTTTGCTGATCCGACCGGATCCGACCGGGATCCTGGCCCGGGGCGGGGTTGGCCCGATGTCAGTTCTGGTGCCAGGGCCGCCAGGTGCCCGGGAGGATTCTGGGAGCCCCGTGGGTCCCCTGTCCCGTCCGTCACTCTGGGCGGTGACTCAGGCCCCTTTTCACTTTTACTCGGAGGAAGCAGCCGTTACTTCCATGAATCCCGGGCTGAGGCGGCCTCCCCCTCCCCCTCCCTTCCTCCCTCCCTCCCTCCTTCCCGCCCTCCCGCCCCACGTTAGTTATTCCGGGTTTGGGGCCAAATCCCTGTTGGCTGAGGTTGAGGATTCCCTGGGCCTGGGCTGAGGCCACCTCCCTCCTCCATTCATTCCTCCTCGTGGCCTCGCCTCTCTCTGCTGCCATCCTAGCAGTGGGTAAACTGAGGCAGCAGAGGGCACCTGACATTTAGGGTTTCATTCCAGAGGGGCTTTGGGGGGGGGGCATCAGAGAGGGTGAGAGCTGGCTCAGGGCAGCCCAGCATGGGCTCGGGCCCCAGTGTGTCCCCCCAGTGGACTCACAGCGACAGCCCCGTCCCCTGTCCCCGTCCCCTCCGCCCCCCACCTCGCCGCGGAGAAGGTGCCTCTGCCTGGGCCGAGGCCTGTAAATCAGGGCGCTGGATTCTGGCGAGTCAGCGTTCTGGCCTCTCCCGCCGCAGCCGCTGCTCCCTCTCCGGCTCTTCCTGCCGCCCTGCACCAGACACAGGAGCCTCCCGCTCCTTCCTGTCCCCTCCCGCAGAATCCCGTGCAGTCCCCTCCCCAGGGCACAGCGACCCACCGCCACCGGCCCACTGCCTCACCCCTCCCCGTCCAGGGACATGCGGCCACGGGAGCCCCTCACGCCAGCCCAGAATCCCAGTGACCTACCCCTCAGCTTGGGGGGGTGGGCATTTCTTATGTGCTGTATATAGGGTGCAGCACACAGTAGGAGCTCAATAAATGCTCTCAGGCACAGGTGGTGGCACACAGTAGGTATTCTGCACATGGTCAGTGCTTGGTAAATGCCTGTTGGTGAGTCACCTCACTCAGAGCAGGGTCACGGACGGGGTCCTGCACCCCGCAGACGGCCATACCCACAGTCCAGAGCTGGGCATACAGAAGGCACAGTCCAGAGCTGGGCATACAGTAGGCACGGTCCAGAGCTGGGCATACAGAAGGCACGGTCCAGAGCTGGGTATACAGTAGGCACGGTCCAGAGCTGGGCATACAGTAGGCACGGTCCAGAGCTGGGCATACAGTAGGCACGGTCCAGAGCTGGGCATACAGAAGGCACGGTCCAGAGCTGGGCATACAGTAGGCACGGTCCAGAGCTGGGCATACAGTAGGCACGGTCCAGAGCTGGGCATACAGAAGGCACGGTCCAGAGCTGGGTATACAGTAGGCACGGTCCAGAGCTGGGTATACAGAAGACACGGTCCAGAGCTGGGTATACAGAAGGCACGGTCCAGAGCTGGGCATACAGTAGGCACGGTCCAGAGCTGGGTATACAGTAGGCACGGTCCAGAGCTGGGTATACAGAAGACACGGTCCAGAGCTGGGCATACAGAAGGCACGGTCCAGAGCTGGGTATACAGTAGGCACGGTCCAGAGCTGGGCATACAGTAGGCACGGTCCAGAGCTGGGCATACAGAAGGCACGGTCCAGAGCTGGGTATACAGTAGGCACGGTCCAGAGCTGGGCATACAGTAGGCACGGTCCAGAGCTGGGCATACAGTAGGCACGGTCCAGAGCTGGGTATACAGAAGACACGGTCCAGAGCTGGGTATACAGAAGACACGGTCCAGAGCTGGGTATACAGAAGGCACGGTCCAGAGCTGGGCATACAGTAGGCACGGTCCAGAGCTGGGTATACAGTAGGCACGGTCCAGAGCTGGGTATACAGTAGGCACGGTCCAGAGCTGGGTATACAGTAGGCACGGTCCAGAGCTGGGCATACAGTAGGCACGGTCCAGAGCTGGGTATACAGTAGGCACGGTCCAGAGCTGGGCATACAGAAGGCACGGTCCAGAGCTGGGCATACAGAAGGCACCTGATAAACGCTGCTGCTCTGGCCTACGGCTTGGCCAGTAGACATTCCCCAGCTTCTCTTCTTCCCGTCGCTCAAGCGAGCAGACTGGGGGGTGACGGAGGACAGCGGTGACCCCAACATCGGGTGCACGGGGAGGTCAGAGGTCCCCACAGGCGTCTCCTCATTTGAGTCTGCCTTGTCCTCCGCTCCCCAGGGACCACCTGTCCCCAGCCTTGGATGGCTCCTGGCCCTTGTCACAGTGGCCACCACACACACAGACACACAGACAGACACACCACACACACACACACACACACACACAGACAGACACACCACACACACACACACACACACACACGTACACACACACACACACAGACAGACACACCACACACACACACACGTGCATACACGCACACACACGTACACACACACAGACACACGCACACACACACACCACACCACACAGACACACACACACACATGTACACACACCACACACACACAGACACACACCACACACACGCACACGCACAGACACACACACACACACACCACACACACACACAGACAGACACACACCACCACACACAGACACACACACGCACACGCACAGACACACACACACACCACACACACGCACACACACACACACGCACACACAGACACACACCACACACACGCACACACACACACACACGCACACACAGACACACACCCCACACACACACCCCCACCCCACCCCACACACCCCACACACACACCCTAATCTTAAGTCTGACCAGCCCCTGGTGGCTGCCGGGCTGTATGGTAAGTTAGGGTGCATGCGTGGGGTGAGTTGGAAGAAGACAGGTACTGTAAGATCCACCAGGCATGGTGGCACACGCCTGTGACTTTGGTACTCAGGAGTCTGAGGCAGGGGGATTATGAGTTTGTGACCCTGTCTCAAAAACAAAAAGCATACTCATGACCTCAGACTGAGTAGAGAGACGGGGCAGGGAGCTGGGGAGTGTGGGGGACGGGGAGTGCTCCCCTCCCTGTCTGTCCCCCACTCCCTCTTCCTGCCCGCAGGACCTTTGCACTGGCCAAGGCCGCCCTGTACCAGGCCGGCGGAAAGTAAATGCGGTGAGTGAGCCCCCTCCCTGACTGAGTTAGGTGAGAGCTCGGGCACCCGGCTCTGAGCGTGGGGGCCGCTTTACTACCCCAGGCTAGTGGTTAGGATTCTAGAGAGGTCCAAGGGGCACTCTGCCCCTCACCAGCCATGTGGGAAGGGACTGGAGTTAGAGCCTTGAAGGATGCCTGGGAGTGTGGGGTGGACACGGCAGACTCTCGGAACTGCGCCCAGCAAGCCCAGTGTAGGTGCCCAGTCGTGGGGAAGGCCGGGTTTGCAGCCCCCCACATCTGTGAGGTCTCTGTCTGATGTCCTCCCGTGGTCCAGGCTTGAGAGAAGGAGGGGGGCGCTGAGGACAGGGCATCTGGGGATGTATAGGAGTTCAGGAGGGTTCTCAGCCCCACACCAGTCTTGGCTCTCTCCTTTGACCGGCCCTTGGGCCAATGTCCTGGCTGTGGCTGGTCCTGTGGGCCAGAGAGGACAGGGAACGTGGCCAGCAGGTCTGTGACCCGGTCACTTGCTGTTTACCTTCCTACCTTGTTGGCCGGCCGGGGGCCACGGGGGACTGTGATGTGGACGCCCACCACGGCCGCCCTGAGGGGGTGGGACCTAGAGAACAGTGACGGATGGGATCTGCAGACAGAGTACTTAGGGTGAGTTTAGAGACAGGGCCCTGGGTTGCAACCACCCCCCACATGGTTACTGCACCCACAGACCCATGCTGGGGCCGGGGACCCTCCACCCGGCTGCCCGGCCCCACTGAGGCTGTGTGACCCGGTTCCCGCCTGTCTCTGGTCTCACGTGTCAGTTACGATCCTGACCCAGGAAGAGCCCCCTGCTCCTGCTCCCTGAGGCTAGCCCAATCCCCCATCTCCTCCCCTGCCTCCGCAGCCAATGTGGGGGAAGGGCAGAAGCACCCCCCCCCCCCCCACAGGTCCAGGCCACAGCTGTTCCAGTGACTCACACCTCAGAGGACATTGGCCTGGGGGACGGGGTGGCCCGGCCCGGACTCCTCCGGGTCACCAGCTATTTTCAGAGGTTTGGTAATAGGTGGCATTTGGTGTCCTGGCTCTGGGGTGTGGGGCGGGTGCAGGAGGGGGGGCTGCTCGGTGAGCCGGGGGGTCCGGAGAAGACCCCCGACTCAGAACCCTTGTCTAAAGAGACAGGCCTGCGACCTGTGGCCTGTCTCCTTGAGGCTCCATGGGGACCCTGGGCAGATCTTGGCGAGGTGTGAGCCTCAGTTTCCCCATCATGCCACAGGTAGTGGAGCTCTGGGAGTGCTCCTCTCCCCAGCAGCCACCCTCCGCGTGGGGTGTGTGTGGCTCCAGTCCCAGATGTCCCCCCAACAGGGAGAGAGAGACAGGATTTTATTTTCCCCTCAAACGCCTTGCACTCTGAGGCTGAGGATCCGGCCCTGACCCTCCCAGGACTCAGTTTCCCCTGGTAGACACTGGGAGCTCCAGGACCACCTGACCCACACAGGGGAGGGCACCCCGTGCTGCTCCCATGGTGCCAGGGGAAGGCCGAGGGTGCCCACCCGGGTTGTCTCCATGAGGGAAACGCAGGCCTGCGGCTCCTGCATGGTTTGAGCGCTCGGATTTGCCTGGTCCTGCGCTGCGCGGCTGGGGACCCCTGTAGCTGGCGGCTGGGGACCCCAGGAGGCGGCCGGGGACCCCTGTAGCTGCGCGGCTGGGGACCCCAGGAGGCGGCTGCCTTGTGCCAATGAAGCTTAATTGTAAGTCAGCTGCGCTGTCGCTTTCCCTGAGCCCAGGGCAAAGTGGCATCACGGCGCTGGCCTCAGCTCGGGACGGCCCCCTTCCCAGAACCCTGGTCCTCCCGTCGGGGTCGCGAGTGTCCCCCGTACCCCCAGCCCGCTCTGTCCTCCCCTGGGAACCCTGCTGGCCTGTCTAGGGCTTCATCCCTGACCCTCCCTCAGCATCTGTGGTGGGACAGCCTAGGCCTCAGTTTCCCCGCCTCTCCGCAGGATGAGTTCCACCCGTTCATCGAGGCGCTGCTGCCGCACGTGCGCGCCTTCGCCTACACCTGGTTCAACCTGCAGGCGCGGAAGCGCAAATACTTCAAGAAGCACGAGAAGCGCATGTCCAAGGACGAGGAGCGCGCGGTGAAGGACGAGCTGCTGGGCGAGAAGGCCGAGGTGAAGCAGAAGTGGGCGTCGCGGCTGCTGGCCAAGCTGCGCAAGGACATCCGGCCCGAGTGCCGCGAAGACTTCGTG